>NW_004797388.1:1033413-1034619 GCF_000002075.1 Aplysia californica
CGCCGAAGGATATTTTGTGTTCATATTTTTATAACTATGCATCTTAGTATCTGTGTTATTATGAACTAACGTATGAATAACATACTATGTGACGTCATTGTAAAACAATTTTTCCAACACAGATCAATAGAAGTGGAGTTTCATTCTTTCGTTCATTCATTCATTTACTTTTTCATTTACTCATTTATGTAATTCTACAGAGACGATTCCGTGTGTAGGACTAGAGTCTAGATCTAGTAAGAACACGTTGTGAGAAGAGGACGGCAGGGGGCCCATGCACAACTCAAAAGGGGATGTATGGCGCCCACGCAGTCTTTCCTGGGCGGCGGGTTTACAGATTGGTTGGTGGCTTGGTTGGGTGCTTGATTAGTTGCTTGGTTGGTTAATTAGCTGGTTGGTTGGTTGGTTAGTTGATATGTTCATTTATTCATTCATTTATTCATTCGTTCGTTCATTCATTCATTCACCCATTCTTTCATTCAACTATTCATTCATTCATTTTGGTTTCAATTATCTCTTTGATTTTAAAAATCTATCTATTCATTTCTGTGTTTCTTTATTGTTTTATTGCTTATTTGTTAATGAACACGGTCATAAATCTTTAGCAACTTATTCTTTATCATCAAAAATATTTATCAACTTTATCTACACCATCATAAATCAATCTTTACCTTTAAAAAATTATATTTTTTTAATGCTCGCCCAATCCTTACAGACTGACGCCATCTGACTAGTATAATGTTGTGCAGGTGTGGTGTTAGCTAGAAACTGGTCACTGTTACCGTTAGCTATACACTGGTCACTGCTACTGTTACTATTCGGTATAGACTAGTCACTGTTACTGTTACCGTTAGTTATACACTGGTCACTGTTACTGTTAGCTAGATCTATAGACTGGTCAATGTTACTGTTAGCTATAGACTGGTCACTGTTACTGTTACTGTTAGCTATAGACTGGTCACTGTTACCGTTAGCTATACACTGGTCACTGCTACTGTTACTATTCGGTATAGACTAGTCACTGTTACTGTTACCGTTAGTTATACACTGGTCACTGTTACTGTTAGCTAGATCTATAGACTGGTCAATGTTACTGTTAGCTATAGACTGGTCACTGTTACTGTTACTGTTAGCTATAGACTGGTCACTGTTACCGTTAGCTATAGACTGGTCACTGTTACTGTTACTGTTAGCTATAGACTGGTC
>NW_004797388.1:1034719-1036529 GCF_000002075.1 Aplysia californica
GAGTTCTGCCCCACTGGAATCTACAAGTCCGGCGAAGTTGACGTTGTGAGTTGTGGCCTGTTGAAATTATATATTTACAAGTCCAGGGAGGTTGATGTTGTCAGCAGGTGCGAGGTGTCCGTGTCTGATGACGTTATTGTTTTTTCCACAAGAATTTGGCGTCGTGTGGACTTTGATTAAGTTTGATTGTCTCCACAAACACAAACGCAGACACAGACACAGACACAGACACAAAGACCGTGTGGACTTTTTCACAGACACACAGACACACAGACACAAAGACGGTGTGGACTTATTCACAGACACAGACGTAGACACAGACGCAGACACAGACACAGACGCAGACGCAGACGCAGACGCAGACACAAACGCAGACACAGACACAGACACAAAGACCGTGTGGACTTAGATTGTTTCCACAGACACAGACACAGACACAGACACAAAGACCGTGTGGACTTAGATTGTTTCCACAGACACAGACACAAACACGGTGTGGACTTTAATTGTCTTCACAAACAACAGACGCAGACACTGACACAGACATAGACACCTTGTGGACTTTGATTTTCCGGAGAAAAGTGTCAGTCGAGGGCCTCAACAACAACAACGCTGGATGTGATTGCAGTACAGCCGGGACAGTTACGTGAAGCTTGCCTTACACAGGGTGCCCACTGAGGAACGGATCGGGTCGGTTCGCTAATACGGGGTGCCCACTACGACCCGGATCAGCGGATCGGGCCGATCGCTCCACTCGATCGCCTCAAAAACAAACGTGTTTGTTTTCAGTTTCAGGCGTAGTGGGCACCCTGTATAACCAGACTGAGGGTGCTGAGCAGCTATTGTGCTACAAGCCGATCGCACCCAACTCGTCGCCTAAAAAATAAACGAGTCTGTTTTTCAGGCGACGAGTCGGGCGACCGACCCGACCCGACCCGACCCGACCCGATCCCTTCTGCAATAGGCACCCGGTATTATTTTAATAAGAAGGCTAGTACATGATATAAGGACTAATAGTATTGGTCGTGAATCATTGTAATGTTCTCTCCCACATCAACACACCATAGACATGCCAAAGACACACTCTAGACACACCACAGACACACCATACGCACACCATACACACACCATACACACACCATACACACGCCATAGACACACCATTGACACACTATAGACTCACTCTAGACACACCAAAAACACACCATAGACACACCATGGACCCAGCATAGACACACTATAGACACACTCTCGACATACTGTACATCATTTCGGAGATTGACGGCTCCCCCCCCCCCCTCGCCAACAAAACCTCTCACACCCACTTCAAATCTAGCAATCTCTCCCACCTCTCACCCCCTCTTCCCCCAACCAATTTCGCAACTCTACTCGTCATAAGTATCATCATATCACCATCTCACCATTACACCGTATCAAAATCTCACTAACACCCTCCCATGTCTCACCACCTCACCACCCTCTCCTATGTCTCACCATGTCACCCTTCCTTCTATCACCATCTCATCACCCTCTCCTTGTATCACCCCCACAGGCAAAGAGCAAGATCATCATGCTGAAGGTTCTGAAAGAGTTCAGGGGGCGCAACTCTACCCGTCCTATGGCGGAGGAGGCCCGGATGATGCCACCCCCGGAGAAAGAGAGGGTGGTGGTTGCTACGGGCGATACGGCGGGCAAGGAGGTAGGTGTTGTTGTTGTTGTTGTTGTTGTTGTTGTGATGGTGGTGGTTGTTGTTGTTGTTGTTGTTGTTGTTGTTGTTGTGCTGCTGCTGGTGGTGGTGGTGGTGGTGGTA
>NW_004797388.1:1036629-1056832 GCF_000002075.1 Aplysia californica
GTCACTGTTACTGTTAGCTATACACTGGTCACTGTTACTGTTACCGTTAGCTGTAGACTGGTCACTGTTACTGTTTCCGTTAGCTATACACTGGTCACTGTTACTGTTACCGTTAGCTATAGACTGGTCACTGTTACCCTTAGCTATACACTGGTCACTGTTGCTGTTAGCTATACACTGTTCACTGTTACCGTTATCTATAGACTGGTCACTGTTACTGTTCTGTTAGCTATAGTCAACACAGGCATATGATAAGGTTAGTTTTGTAGATGTTAGACTGTACACTGTCACTTCATCTTGTACCGATTCACTTCCTCCTTCGATTAAAGACTGACAGAAATCCCACACGTGGGGAGTAGATACAGAACAGGAATCAAAGTCTTGTTGTTGAGAACACTACAATTGTATTCTACTTCCATATAGATCTAGTAGGGACGGATGCATGCGTGTTCATGATGTTGTGGTGCTGATGGTGATGGGGATGATAGCGTTACGGCACAGATGTGAATAAACATTAGAAGTAGAAGATCCTAAAAGGATTACGAGAAAGAAACACTATCGTTAGTATTAGTAATTTAATTGTTAGTCCTATCTTCTTCGGCTCCCTTGAGTCAACTGGTGGGTATCCACTGCCCAGGTCCGAATGGAACTAACATTAATTTGTCACCGAAACTTTGCCAAAGTGGTGGGCTCTGTCCCCGTTCTGGTGACATTTGTTAGAGATAACCTACGATGTCATCAGGTCAAGAGCTGATTATTATTATTATTTGTATGGTAGGTCACTCAGAGGAAGATGGGATTTTAACAGTGTAAAGAGAGTAGGGAGGGAGGAATAATTTGGAAATTTGAATTTTGAGAAGCTCAAAGATCATAAATCCCCATCTATTTTATTCATGAAAGCCATCTTAAATCTTTATCAACCTTATTTACACGATCATAAATCCCTATCCTGTATACGTTAGATTCTAATAACTCTTTTTCAACTTTGACTATACAATCATGAAATTAATCTTTATCAACTTTATTTATAAGATCATAATATGTTGGGGGTTTTTTCCTTTTGTTTTGTAAGAGTTTTACATCGCTTGCAGCTGTATAAAGTCATAATGATGAGCGTGCGGGGCTGAGATGACTGTTTCAACGTTAGTTCACAGCACAGCCTGCTCTTACAGTGTAACGTCGGATTTGTAGAAGATTAAAAACTCACGGTCGTAATTTTTAGTGGCTGAAATAGTCAATGACGTGTCTAAAAATACTAAAATAGTACTGTCTACATTTAGGCGTAAAGGCCAGTGTTCTATTCATATAAATAAATCAAGAAGTCTGTTGGGATCAACGATAGAGAACAGAATTAAATGATTCTCTTCAATTATTGTATTTGAAATATATAATGTCTTCGGGGCTCTCTCAAGTCCTGACATTCAATCACGAGGTGCCTGTTCGTTAAGTCGATATCGCACTCCACACTAAATTTATCAGGTTCATCATCCCCTTGCAGGTGGTATCAATGTGTTATGGGGGTATGACAACGTTCAATGTTTCAGAGAGCTGTGGCAATGTTTAATGTGTAATTCCGTAAAAATGATTTCAAAGGTTTTCGTGGGACTAAATTGGGCGGGATATTTTTGTGGCGTTTGTTCCTTGTTTGTTCGGTTCAGTGTTCCTCCCACAGACTGGAGGTGTAGTACAGACTTCAACGTAAGTTAAGGAGCACCTTGACAGACAGCCCTGATTTTTAAAAAGATCCGACCAAAAGTGTTCATGGGTCACCAATGGGTACTGCAAAGCTTCCTAAAGGGGCAAAGCCACCACGTGCAGCACGGAAATCCTTGTGGAATTTTAGCCAAAGTTGCTGTTTTTTGCTTACTTGTGTGCGGAACCACGGATATTCCTCAGTTAAAATTTCTGGTGCACGTGATAAATGGACGCAGGGTCTTGAAATGTGCTCACTTTTGTGTCAATATAAACCGCCGTTTGCGTAAAATCCAATATAGCAATTAATATGCCGCCGAAGACGGAAGCTGGGAGACTTTGATCGTGCAAGAGCTATGACATGGCTGCAGGATGAACTTGGAGCCCGAGAAGTTGCCAGAAGACTTGAAGTGTCACACTCTGTCATTGTCCACTTGAGGCAGCTCCATCAAGCCACTGGATCGGTCCAAGAATGCACACGTGCAGGTCGACCCAAGAAGACCAGTCAGAGTGTTTGCAAATGGTTCTTTACTTATGTTGAAGTCTATAATTTAACCTTGTTTCTCAAAGTCTGTATGTGAGAGGGTGTTCTCTGTTGATCCCAACAGAAGGGAAAAGGATTCCTTCGCCAGGAGATCGATCTGCCCGTTTCCTCGGATACCTACTGTACAGGGTTAAGTAGCCATGTAAGCACAACACGCTTTCCCTGCTCAGTCGATGAGTGTATCCTGGCATATGGTTTAACCATTTAAGAGTTTGAGAATGTAAAACTTAAGATTGGTGAGTGAAATTTTAGGATTTGAGAATATTAGATTTAAGATTGGTGAGGGACACGTCAGGGTTTGAGAATGTAAGATTTAAGATTGGTGAGTGACATTTTTTCCGTTTGAGAATATAAGATGTAAGATTTGTGAGGGACACGTTTAGGTTTGAGAATGTAAGATTTAAGATTGGTCAGTGAAGTGAGTGACGTGAGAGAAGAGAGAAGAGACAAGGAATCGGTCTCAACTTCAAACGATGATTTTGGAGATTTTTTTTTCACAGTCCAGTACCATGTCAATGACAAGGGCCTCGGTAGTTCTTAGTGTGTGTGTGTTTTTTTTTTTAAGAACGGAGGCCTTATCATAAGTCTTTATCAATTTCCAGTGCTGATTAGAGCGAACGAAGATCTGAGGACGGCATCCACGGGTGGTCGAATGACTGAGGTACCGGTACACACTTCTACTGGGCATTTCGACTCGCCACTTGTTGAAGACTGCTACTCCTCCCAGCTGGACCTCTTGTTGATCGTGAACGGAGACAAAAAATTTCGGAAGTTTTACGGTAAACAAATAGAATTCTTCAGCAAGTTTTTGGAGGTTTTCAGTAGCGGACGAGCAGACGACTTCTGGCGCGTGAACGTTTCCCTGGCTCTCTCGTGCGTGAGCCGGTACGAAAAGAACTTCCAGATTCTGTTGGAGTTTGGCCAGTACTCCGAGCTGACGGCTCTCCGACGCGCCTTCATGAACAGCACGCTGCGCCAGTCCACCTGCCTGCTGCCCAAACCCAAGAACGTGTACAGAGCAGCCATGAACTATTTAGACAGCGTCTCCGCCCCCGGCCGGCGCTCGCTCATTGTCCTGCTTACGTTTCGAGGCATGAATCGTTTTACGGCCAAATCGCTCCTCTCCGAGTTGGAACCTGTCCAGAACAGGACCATAGTGACCATCTTCGTGAGACAGAACATTCCCGCCTCCAGGGCCTCCATGGTATACGCCGCCTCGCACCACCTGCGCTCTGTGGTCATTCTGAGCAGCTTCCGATTCCTGATGGCGGACCAGGACCTGTCTCTCGCCGTCTGCCGCAGGTGCCACCGCGGCTGGATCTTCAACTCCCTGAGCAGTCACAGCGGTTCCATAGCGGCTTCTTCCTGCTATAAGATTTTGCCACGAGCCGACAGTCACTGGGTGGACGCCAACCAGCAGTGTTTGAACATCAAGTCCACCCTGGTGAAAATTGAGACAGTGGAAGAGCTGACATTTCTGGAGAACTCTTTGTCTCACCACATGAACCTGGTGAAGACGGCCAACAGTAGTGCGCCTGACGAACAGAACTTCTTCATCGGCCTCGCGAGGAACAAGAGGTCGCTGCGGAGGGAGCACGAGTGGCTGAACCGGTTGCCCCTTGTCCACTCTCTCTGGGCCACTGACCAGCCCTACCACAGACACACCGGAGGTTGCGCCTACTGGAGGCGCCCGGCCGGCGGGGGCTCCGGCTACTGGGAGAGTGAGGGATGCGGTAAGGTCATCTCTGGAGCGCCTATCTGTGAGGCTCAGGTGAACGTGGCCGTGCCAAAAGTAGTGGGCGTGACTTGTCCAGTGAGTGAGATACAGAAAAAGCGAGCACTACAGAGAGGGGAGGTGGCGTTCAATGTAGAGAATGGGGGATCTTTGAAACCATACACACTCTATCCCGCCTCCTCCCGGCAAGTGTACGCTGAGCTGCCAAGAAATAACCTGTCCTTCTCTGTCTACCAAAGACAGACGCAGATTACGCCTGTATCTCACAAAGACCTCAGGCTCTTCACATGTTCTGGCTCGAAGCGATTGATTCCTTACACGTCTGTCTGCGATAACCGAAGAGACTGCCGGAAGCGAGATGATGAGAAGTTTTGCAAAAATGATGAGGATGATGGCGACTACTTCCGGTGTGCAAACGGCGCGCGCGTCCTCAGCGATTTCGCCTGCGACCTTTTCCCTGACTGCTCAGACGGAAGTGACGAGATGGGCATGTGCAGTGCATGCGCCAACTGGATGTGCCCGAACGGGGAGTGTCTGCCCAAGCACTGGTTCCTGGACGGCCGTAACGACTGCACCGGATGTGAGGGGGAGCACGAGGCGGGGCGCGTGGTGGAGCGTGAGATTGCCGCGCGGCACGGCGTCACGGACTGTGTGTTCACCTGTAACCGGACGGACTGCGTGACCCGCGCCATGCTGGGAGACGGGGTCCTTCAATGCACGGGGCCGGAGGGTCCCCTTGACGAGACGGTGGGGGCTCTAGAGTCCAGCTCGTGCTACGGGGAAAACGACGGGGTGGGCTTGAGCAACTGGGGCCCCAGGTGTGTGTTCCTGGAAGATCCTTACGGCGGCGTGCTGGGCTGTCCCAACCTGCGGCATCTCCAGGGCTGTGAGGACTTTGTGTGTCCTGAGGGATACGTGAAATGTCCTCGCTCCTACTGTGTCCCCGTCCAGTACGTGAGCGACGGCAGGGGACAATGTCCTCTCGGAGAGGACGAGGTGTTGATGAAGCTGGACTGCACCGGCCTGTTCCAGTGTCCGGCCTCTGCGATGTGTCTACACCCGGCTAGCGTCTGCGACAACCGGAGGGACTGTCCTTCCGGGGAGGACGAGCAGAACTGTGACGTCACGTGCCGCACGGGGTTTCTCTGCGTGTCCGGCACGGTGGTCAAGACAGACTACGACAGCAGCCTCCCGCTCACAGACCTGGGCTTCGTGGACGGCCGGACCCGGTACCTGGACGTGAGCGGCGTGGACGTGTCTCGGGCCTTCTACAACTTCACGTGCCGGAAGTGGCGGACCCTGGTGCACCTGGAGGCCAGAGGAAGCAGCCTGCGACTGGACACTTCCGGCTGGTGCCCTGGGGCTGACCTCACCTCCGTCATATACTTGGACCTGAGCGACAATTTTCTGCAAGACTCACACCTCACTTCACTGTTTTCTGCCCTGGACTCAGTCCGTTACCTTCATCTCTCACACAACCGCTGCTTGAGACGGGTGGAAATTCCCTGGCTTAAAAAGTTGGCGGTTTTAGATTTGTCTTTTACTGGTATTACTTTTTTTAAGCTCCACCCGAGGTTTAGAAATCTGAACACGCTCAATCTGAAAGGCACTCAGATCACGCGACTCACGGCTCACCAGTTCCCGGAAAGTTTAAAAATCAGCCAGCTCGATTTGAGGCTCAACTCTATCAAACACCTAGAGAAGGACAGCCTCTCTGGGCTGATAATCAACAAACTGTGGGCCGATTCTTACAAACTTTGCTGCCCACAGCTCCGGGTTGTGGTCACAGAGTGCCTGGCGCCTTCGGATCCGTTCTCGTCTTGTGCCAACTTAATGGAAGGTTTTACCTCACGGACTCTCTTGTGGGTGAGTGGTGTGCTGGCGGTGGCGGGGAATCTACTGGTGGTCGCTCACCGACTCGTCTTGGACAGGTCCTCGCTCAGACTGGCATACGGCCAGTTCGTGGCTCACCTCAGCCTGGCCGACTTCCTGATGGGCGTGTACCTACTGACCATCGCCTCGGCCGACCTGTACTTCCGGGATGCGTACTTGATGCACGAGGCTGGCTGGCGGGAGAGCGCGCTGTGTCACCTGGCCGGCTGTGTGTCCACTCTGTCCAGTGAGACCTCCATCTTCTTTGTCTTGCTCATCACTCTCGACAGATACCTGGTCATCAGATTCCCTTTCGGCCAGTACCGGATCTCCGGCCGCTACGTGCACGTGCTGTGTGCTCTAGCCTGGCTGCTCGGTCTGTCTATTGCGCTGTTGCCGTTTGTCCCGTCGTTCCGGCACTGGCAGACGTACACGTTCACCGGCGTCTGTCTTGGTCTGCCTCTGAGCGACAGGTCCGTCCCCGGTTTCTGCTTCTCTGTGTCTGTGTTTGTGTTCGTCAACCTGGGCCTGTTCCTCCTGGTGGCCGCGGGCCAGCTGTCCATCTATCGAGCCATGGCTGACACACGCCGCCAGATGGCGCGCCGGATGGGCGGCTGGCCGGGGGCGGGGGGGAGAGAGCAGGACCTGGAGGTGACCAAACGCCTGTTTCTGGTGGCGGCTACGGACTTCTTGTGCTGGTTCCCCGTAGCTGTCCTGGGACTGCTCTCTCTCTCCGGCTACCGGCTGGGCTACGACGCCTACGTCTGGTCGGCTACACTCCTGCTGCCCATAAACTCGGCCATCAACCCCATCCTCTACAACGCCCACAACATCCTCAACACCTCCAAGCGCCTCCTCAAACATCTGTGGCTAGCGGCTACTGAGGTCAAGGCCACGGCCGCTACTGGAGACAAGGTCCGAGCCGCTCCTGAGGTGAAGTTCAAAGACGCTACTGAGGCCAAGGTCATCGCCGCAATAAAGTAATTGATAATGTTTTCGAGGACTAAGTGAAGGATACACAAAAAGTAACACCTACCACAGACAAAAACAACAGAGAGAACGAAAAAAAGTAGGGCCTACCTGTAACACTATCCAACCTCCCACACAGACAAAAACAACAGAGGGAAAAGAAAGAAGTAGGGCCTACCAGTGACTCATAATCATCATCCCATCATCATCATCATCATCATCATCATCATCACCATGATCATCATCATGATCATCATCATCACCAACTAAACAATTCCCCTTTTTCCTGTAGTGTTTTTCTTTGGGTTATTTTCTTAAAACATACAATTTGCACCATGTCAATACATTTTCACGTAACCTACAAATATCTGCACCAAAATCAGGACACGGGCCAAAAAAAGGGGGGAAAAGGGACCTGTCAGTGACACCCTCAAACCATCCACACAGACAAAAAGAAAAGAGGGAAAAGAAGGAAATAGGACCCACCAGTGACACCCTCCAACCACCCACACAGACAGAGACAACGTAGGGAGAGAAAAGATGTAGGACCTACCAGTGCCATCCTTCAACTACCCAGACGAATATCTAGCTACTTGTCTTTGTTACTTTTCACACATTCGTGTAATTCGTGTGTATGTGTTTGTCTGTGTGAGTATGTGTGCCAAGCAAAGAAGGTCTAGATATAGAGATGTATAGTTTCATTCTCTATTCCGATTTCGTGGTTGTACACTCCAGAATTTCAAAGGTGCACACAGTTAGTGAACGGAAATTTCACTTGTTTACAATGGCGTCTTATTGTTTTACGGCGCTCGCAACTGCATAACGTCATATGAACGCGCGGGACACACCTAATATTTTCAGTTGGTAGGAAATTTTGAATTTTTGCCCGGGTGGCGGCCGAAGCCTACTCTTATCGATTTTAGACCACCAAGGGATCTTTAACGTGCGCAACTTGTGCACGGGCCCTCCGAGATTTTTTTACCTTGTCCGAGAAGGCTAGGTGTACATTTTTACTACCAGAAGATCAGGGGTGTGGCTGAAAGACAGCAGTAAGGATGAGCCAAGGAGTAGCAGTAGAAAGGCTGCAGAAAGAGTCAGGAGCCCAGAGGAAGGGGAAAAGGAGGTGAGGGGTGGGGGTAGAAAGTGGAAACGAAAGCAGACAACAGAACATTGCTAGAGAGCAGGAAAGGGGGTGAAAGGAGACAATTTTAGAGAAGAAAATGTTTCGGTCGCTACCCGGATTTGAACCCGGGACCTTTGAATGAGAGGCCAACACCTTAACCTCTAGGCCACGAGAGCCCCTATGGCGTCTTAGAAGACAGACTTTCCCAAGATTAGATCTAAACGAAACTAATGAAAAACTGAAAATTAAACTACGGTGACTTCAGACTCCTTAATATAACTGTGCACCCTTTAAATGATTCTGAACCACCGTTATTTTTTATTTTTTTTAATTCAAAAGTTAAGTTGTTCGGAAGTTTCAGGCGCCAAAGTGACAAACTTTCACAAATATAATATGTATAGATATGTACTAACTGGGTACTCATTCGATGAACGGACTCTAAAGAATCGATCGTCAAGTCATTGTGGAAACGGTGCGCACTGCTTGTGAACCGAAGCCTCACTTGTTTGCAATGGCGTCTTAGAAGATGACTTTCACAAGATTAGATCTAAAAGAAACTAATGAAAAACTGAAAATTAAACTACGGTGACTTCAGACTCCTTAATATAACTGTGCACCCTTTAAATGATTCTGAACCACCGTTATTTTTTTTAATTCAAAAGTTAAGTTGTTCGGAAGTTTCAGGCGTTGCACATCTGCTGCAGTCAAGTCATAGTTTCCGGTTCTACACACAACACGGTAGGCCTACAGTATGGTCAACCTTTTTTTAAGACACTATTCTGCTAAATCAAAATGTACAAGGGAAAAGGGGGGGGGGGGGGCTCTTGTGATCTAGAGGTACAGTGTTCGCCTTTCATTCACTAGGTCCAGAGCTCGAAACCTTCACATAGAGTGCAGGCAAATCGCTGTCGTTGCAAAGAGACATGGTGGCTTTATGACTAGAAATCTCCTCAATCGAAAGAAAACTTAATGATAGATTGGAACATGTAAACAGACAAGACAGTTCGATAAAACGGACAGTTCTCTCATATGACGAATCTGATACAATTTATCGTTGCGTGTAACCAGGGCTTAAGGCAGGGAGGAAAGATCCGAACTATCTCCTGGCAGCCCCTGCAACTCTACTGGTTCAAATGTATTGATCTGGTCGCTCCTTTGGACTAAATCAGCAAAGTCGAGAGGGGGTTCGTGCAAATTGGGCGCGGCACGTTCTCCATACAGTCAGGCCCCGGCGTTAAGCTTAGTCAAGATTTAAATTTGTCAGGGAGAACGCTGTAAAATAGCAAATACAGCGGATCAGACTCACAGCTCAACCACAGCATTTAAATGACTATGGAGAGGACACTTCATCCTTGTTGTGACAATCAAGGAAAAAACACGGGAGGTGGCAGTTTACGGGTTATAAGACATCCTTATTTGGTGAAACAGGATGTCGCCACGGGTCACCTTTGACGATGGGTGTAACTATTCAGTCGCACTGATCAGCTACCGCCCGTCTCAAACTGGGCAGCCCCAAGTCAGTAAGGTGCGGATCCGCCACGTCTGTTTGCTTCTATGGGTGTATGGAGCTAGGACAAAAACCGAAAGGCAGGCGTTACATCCAGCACCAGGCAAAAAAAGAGTAAAACTAACCCTATGGAAATCAACCAGGGGATGCCTTCCTCCACTGGAGAATTGATGGGTCGCTCTTCAATCTTGCTCGACTTCAGGCCAAGACCAAGATCAACAAATCAAAAGTAGGAGACCTTCTCTTCGCTGATGATGCAGCTCTTGTTGCTCACAGTGAATAAACCCTACAAACAATGATGGACCTCCTATCAACAGCATGGAAGGTCTTTAGCTTGGTCATCAGTGTTAAGAAAACAGGCATCCTTACTCAAGAAGGAGCAGAGCAGAACCATATGTGGCTGAACGACAAGGAACTTGAGACAGTGGACAAGTTCTGTTACCTGGGGTCTACCATCAGCTCTACTACATCACTTGATTATGAGGTCAAATCTGGATAGCGAAAGAAGCAACAACTTTTGGAAGGCTGACTGACAAAACGAGCATGGGAAAACAAAAGAGTAACCATCAAAACAAAAATCAAGATTTACTAAGCATGTGTCCTCAGCACACTCCTTTATGGATCTGAAACATGGACCTTGTACAGCAAGCAAGAAATGCGCCTTGACATTTTCCATTTCATATGCTGCCGCAAGATCTTAGGCATTTCGTGGCGTGACAAGGTTACAATAAATGACGAAGTGTTGGCACGGGCAAACCTCCAGAGCATGACAAATTTCCTGTGTTTAAAAAGATTGAGATGGCTGGGGCATGTCAAGAGAATGTACGACAACCGGATTCCGAAGCAACTTCTCTAAGGAGAACTTGCCACGGGAAAGAGATCAAGAGGAAAACCAAAATTGAGGTACAAAGAAACGTGCAAAAACAGCTTATCTAAGCTTGGAGTAGATGTTAGCATCTGGGAAGAAATAGCTGAGGACAGGAAAACATGGAGGAAAATGAAAAAGGAAAGAACTATAATGCTAGAGAGCAGCCTTAAAAACAACCAGGCTGAGAAGCGCCAACGACGAAAGGAAAACAGCTGTCGTAGCGACGAGTCATGACGACTTTCCTGCACAAGGAGGAGGAGTCTCCCCAATCGAAAGAGAATAGGACAGGACGATAATAATGGAAATTGTTAGCAGAATACACACTTCGATTAAAAAGAAAAAGTTCTCGTATACGATGGAATTTATACGATTTACCACTGAGCGTAACTGGCGCTTTCAGTTTTAAGACCGTATCTTGCCCACAGGCAGTAGTTTGTCCATGTCAGGGTAAGAGACATCCAGGGTGTGTTCATTCAAGGGGCTTAATTGAGTATTTGAATTGCGTGTAGTTGGAACAAGCGGGTATTCGCTGTTGCCTCCCCTGAATCAAAAGCGCATTTTTTTCTTTGACCGGTAGTTAAAATGTATGAAGCCCAACATTTTTATTGCAGTTTCTTAATCTGCAGTATAGGTTGCATGTGCCCAAGAATAATTTTGTCCAACTTAGACTTTAAGTTCAAATTCTTAATGTTGAAAACAGAAAGAAAAAAGCTCGTTCACACAAGTGATTGTCTTGGCCAGCTAGTCGCTGGAGCAGGATTGGCTATACCTTTAGGTAATTTACACATTTTGACATCGATTCTTTGCAAGGCTCACTCTCAGAGGAACAACACAACCCCTGACCATAATGAATTGCTGCGGATCACAGTTAACTTCCTGTCTTTTAAGACTTTCTTTTTAAAAAATGAAATTGTAGGCCAAGATGATTTCACCTTTGTTAACTTAATTAAACATTTTGAAAGTGGGCAGCTTCGACGCGATCAGTCAACGCCAACCTAGACTGAGAGGGACAGCCTACAAGGTACAATGTCCCAGAGTACAGATAGAGATGCAAGTCATCTTCATTTTCTTTCTCGCCCTGGATCAGGATATAGGCCACGAAAAAACACTTTCCACCTTTCCTTATCCTGGGCTAGTCGCTTGATGTCACTCCCCGTCTTCCCACTTTTCCGTACATCCATTTCCGTAACTCTTCTCCAGGTTCCCCGAGGTCTTCCCCTTGATCTTTTACCCTGTGGATTCCAATCTAACACTTTCCTTGTTATGCAGCTGCTTGACTTCCTGAAAGTGTGTCCAATCCATCGCCAACGCCTTCTTCCCACCTCATCTCTGACTGGGCTCTGCCTCGTTCTTCGTAATATGTACTTCCTCGTTGGTGATCCTGTCCGTCCATCACATCCTCATTAACTTCTTCAGACACTTTTTCACGTATTCGAATATAAATATAAACCTTCCCATACATGATGTAATCAAAGGGTCACCTGGGTAAAACAGCGAAACGCTACTAAAGTGCTACACCACATACATCAGTGTTAGATAGATTTAATAGAGGTTTTACGGAGCTCGCAACTGCATAAGGTCATATGAGCACTAGAAGATTAGAGGTGTTACAAGAGAGTAACAAACATAAAAAAGGAAAAGGGGAGATAAGGACGATAGATGTTTGATAGGCAAGAAGGAGCAAACCACACCAGAGCACCCACAACCACCCACATCGGTGTTAAGACAATTATGATAATAACGCAAGGTCGAGGTGAGAACAAAGAAACCTCCTTTGACCACTTTGACTTCTACGAGACCACGTGGAATTAGAACCACAATTAACCATCAAGATTCCTAAAGTTACAGATTTGCACTAGCCCACCAGACACTAAAATTGCTAAAATTTTCTACTTTCTACCTCACGCTGGCGATAACAATGTAAAAACAGATAACTTTTGTGATGCCTGAGAGTCTCGAGTTACAAAGGCATGTATAATGATACTATTTAAGGGCTGTGTACAGACAACCATGAACGTCATGAATTGACACATGCATACACAAACACATGCGCGCGTACATGCACAGACAAACACACACACACCCATATGCGTGCACATACACACATATGTACATGTATAACACATAAACACACAACTCACATTTGCACCTAATGGCTATAATTTTCCCAAAAAATTGCACAATACACGTGTAAGTATACTATAATAATAAACCAGGTGCAACAGAAGAAACATATCCTGTTGGTCGTTGCCGTCGAGTAGCATCCTGTTTTTAGTTTTAGTAAGAGTTTTACGGCACTTGCAACACAAATAATCATATAAGTGATGAAGATTAGAGGTGATACTAGAGAGTAGATCTAACAAACAAAAAAAGGGGGAGAGATGAAGAAGATAGATGTCTGAAAGGAAAGAAGGAGTAAACCACACCAGAGTACCCACCAACCACCCACTCTTGTTTTTGAGCTGCAGTGAACAAGTGTTGATCAAGGACACATCCAAGTGACAACCCAAGAAAAAGAAAAGCACAACCCTTTCTCTGCGTGTCTCGTTTCCCTTTAATAATTGAAAACTAGGCAACTGATAATAAGAACTAGATCTATAGATGATGAAATAACTACAGAACAGAGAAGCTAAAGAAAGGAAAAACAAAAAGCCTTCATTGAACACAGATTTTAAAAATCAAAATGAGAGCAGTACAAAAATTTGTTTAAAAGTACCACTCAAATCTTCAAGTTGGAAATTTTCTTTTTCAAAGCAATAAAATCAAAACAGCAACAGTTCAAAACATTAGGCCATTACATTTCTATACATCTCTTTATTTCACAATGATTTTAGTGATGATGTTCTTAAACTGGGCTTCTCTTCACGTAAAAAAAAATAAAAAATTATACAATACGCAAGCAAAGACACAAAAGGACAGATCACCATAAAATTCACGGGCCTAAGTCTCAGGAAATAAAACTTACATGTTCAGTCGGGCACGGATAACTAAAACACAGCAGGGATTGACAAATGTGTTTGACACATCCATAATTTTGATGAACCAAAATGTAGCAAAAAAGTTTAAAGGATAACAGTCGGGGAATGGCAAACTGTACAGGCTATCCATGATTTCGAGTTTTCTGTGTTCGTGTTATCTGCGCCTGACCGTATACATACATGTATTCACAAAATCAGTAACTATATCCTTCAGATTTCTCAGCTCCTAGTCCTAGACTATGGGCTACTGGAACCCCCCCTTCCCCCCCCTGGGGATTTTTGCTCACTATGATTTTCTGAAAGAGCACACTCAGGACTATGCACAAAAAAAAGTTTGCACAAAAATGTTGGCAATCTGCGGAGTTATTGCCCCTGAATTGTCGAAAATTGAGCAAATTAACTTTTTTTTAAAATTCACTTTTTTAGTTGGTATTTTGATTTTCTTTTAATTGAGACTAAAGTTGGCGTTGTGGGTTAAAGAAAAACAGTTATACTGAACATTTTGTGGTAGTTATTTACATAGCTTATAGAGAAAAAAATAATGTTTTAAGTCCGTTTTCTCTAAAAATTTAAAACAGCTGCACAATGTTAGCGTAACATACTCCCAGCTGGGTATTACACAACAAAGGAAAAGCTACACATGCCAAACATTTAGTTCAACAGAAAATCAGTACAATGCAGAGTTACAGACAAGCCTTAGCAATGCAGATGGATATTGGCTATTTGTGTACATGATGTAGGCCTATGATATTGAGTTGTCTCGTACAAAGAAATTTATATAATTGAGAAAGAGATTATAGCATCTAGAAATTGACTTGCATAGAGCATAATATGTAACAGAAGTGAGTTGCTTGGGTGCTAGTTATCCAAATGTTATACTGTAAATCAGTTGATGTTGCATGTAAAGTCTTATTTAGATGCTTTCTATGTCATCAGTTCATCTTCACTGCTGTCACTTCCAGAATCTGAAATCTCATCTTCTTCATCACATATGATAGAGGAGATGGTTTTCATCTTTGTCTTCCTCTTGTTCTGTATCTGATCCTGACAAAATATCAACCAATTGTTGAGGGACCAAGTCTTTGCACCACTCCACTGAGAGCACTCCACCATTATCTCTCTTCCAACCAAGATCTTGCGGATCAGGTACATTTGTATTAATGGTTGAGCCTGATGTGCTTGCTTCCATATTTAAAGTTTAATACTATTAATAGTTTACACTTAGGGTGTCAGCTTCAGGGCTTCTCTCGCATGGTGTCAAATCCATCAAAGCATGACAGTAAGCTTTGACCTTTTGCCATGTACTTTAGCCTTACAAGGTCATGATGAAACTTGTTAGCGCTAGAGTAAGCAGGTTTTCCGTACAGGTGACTAACAAACTTTTCCAGATTGGAAAACAGTTCTGAAGAAACAGTTTCAGATGTTCCTAGATCCTATTGCTAAATGTTACTTTCACATTAATTTTTCTCACTTCACATGTTGGCAACAGCTTTTGCTCTCATTTTTCTATCAATAAGTAAAGAGTACTAAACTTCAGTCCAGACAAGAACATTTTTTCTTTTTACTTTTACATAAGGACTACCATAAAATAAATGAATTGTACAAATTATGTATCACGACAGGGAGGAATCCGGTGCTCGTCAATTTTTGGTCAAGAGGAGTTATTGGTATTGCCTTACACTAATGCTTGTTCATTTGTCTTGCCAAAGAAATACCCATATATTTATCTTGAATACAAGTCACGATATTTGCGATTGAAGGAGGAGGGGGTTGCCTGGTTTCATAGGGAAAATTTGCGAGAAAATGGCTGCCAAAGTTTGGTTATTTAAATAGCCTGAGAGTCAGTGGAAATTGACAATTTACATTTTTGAGCCTTTAATCAATATTTTTCAGTAAAATTCCCACAGAAATGGGTTCTTAAACGGACAAAAAGTTGTTGAGCCAAACAGCAAAATTTCGATTAAAATGGCCAAACCAGAGGGAAAAATGTCAGTTTCTTTACTTTCATTATTTTGATGAGCTCCAGATTTCACCACGCTGCATCACATATATCCTTTTATCTATGATTTTATTTTTTCTCAATAGAAAAGGACTGTACCTGGGGAAGTGTGAACATGTTGAGGACTTCATGTTATGAAGTTAAAGTCATAAAACAAAAGTGATCATAATAACAAGAGTAGTAAAACTTTACTCCGAGCCAGAAAATGCATTGCATAATGTCCTTCCAAGTGGCAAATAGTATAGAGATCCAATACAGTCATGTAGATCATCTAGAGTGTCAGGTCTGGCCATGGCATTTGTCAAGTGTCAGCCATTTCAGCTGTCGGCTGACAAACGCCTCTTTTTTTTTGTTCACAGTTGTTTTGAGAAAAAATAAAGCATTTTGTCCCCGTAACCATTAAAGCATAGGCGTTCATCTGAAATTTGAACTTTAAATTATTCAAAAATTGGTCCCAGTTTCACTTTAATTTTTTTCACACAAGAAGGGTAACTGATCAGGCTATCGATTCAGCAAATAAAAAAACTTGGAATAAAAAAAGCAAAAAAGGCGTTTTGTCAGCCGATGGCAGATTTGACATCAGGTCTCAGATGGCTAAAGAGTCCCTACTTTGGTACACACAGGCCTACAGTATGTGCTGTTTTTTACCTCCATATCAGGCCTCAAGAATGTTGCGTCCGTAAACTTTCAAACTACGGCTTATACTTAAAGTTTTGTAAGAGCAAGCCCACTGTCCTGTACATATATTATACAGCTGTATCTGCCAGGTCACCAAACATTTTTCCATTTAGCCAAGTTTTCAGTTTAGAGAAGCTGCTAAAATAGAAGGAAAAAAATGTGGATTTTATTTTCTTTCGGTTTACTGCCCTTTTCAGATTAATTGTGGTCAGTTTACACAAACTCCATTGTATCACTGGCTGATGGTGTGAGCAAAGCCGAACCTCAATGTCATAATCCCAGAAAAGCATCAGACCTTTCACAACTTCTTTTATCAATGAAAAAGCAAGACACCAATAACCTAAGCAATAAAGTCATGAATCTGAGTGCTAAAAGAAGAAATTTCAAGCACCTTAGAGAAATCTGTTGCAACTGAACACTTTATCCCAGGCCCAATAGTTATAGATGAATGATTAGAGACCTACATGCAGCAGGTTTTCCTGACAGCAGCGACGCAAACACATCAAGTATTTACAAAGTACAAAACTATTGCACACGGCACACATATAAATGTATGGCACAATATTGCTGGAAGTTGCCAGGTAAAACAGCCTATCAACAGAATCCTAATCAAAGAAGTAGTAGAGTGGAATCCTGTTATAACGAGAGGGAGGGGACCGGTGCGAAATGTACGTTATAGCAGGATTCTCGTTATATGGGATCCATTAATAAATTCAAAGGAAATAATAAGTAGGCCTAATCTATGAGTTTGGTGTTCTGTTCAACATGATATCTAGGCTAGGTCTTACTTGATCAAAAATCGAATCAGGTTTTCTTCTCTAGCATTAGCAATGTTGACAGTTCGGCTTTGGCGATCAGGAAGAAGGGGCTCTGGCTCTAGGCTAACTCGCGGGCTGTGTTGTCCCCCACTCCACCACATCCTGAGGTGCGTTACGTCTGCTTGCGCACGTCACACATTCACTCCATCTATCACAGCACTGTGACCTCTCCATCCCGCACCAGAGAAGTGAGAGGCACGGTATACCTAGATAATCTAGACTGAGCTGGCCTATCACGAGAGACGTTCTGCTTGTCTGAGCATGCCACACCCTCCCCACTCATTCGCTCCGGCCTTCACTGTTGTTTCGCGTGGGCTCTCCCATTCTTTGTTTCGCTGGTTCACCAACAACTTTCTCAACTGGCGAGGTTTTAAACGTTTAATAAACTTTAATTGGTCTGTGCGCTGTGCACAGCAGCAGCAATATTCAGTTATCACTGACTGGCGTGACTGTCTGATTGCGCAATAGCAGTATTTTATTTACAAAGATAAAGAAGGGAAAAAAACCGGGGTTTTAGAATAGTGTCTTTATAACAGACTTCTCGTTATTTCAGGACTCGTTATAAGTAGACTCCACTGTAGTCGCACTCTTATTAAAAATTTGTTTTGCATGCCCCACTCTTCTGTAAAAATGCAAAACTATTTGTAAACTTGCCGGCATTGACAGAATATTCCATCATTTGAACACATTTCAGCTCATGTAATGCTTATTGACTGAAAAGGCTCAAGAAACTTCACAAAGTGACAAAACACAAGGCAACATTTTAATATGACTAATTAAAACTAGAAAGATTAAAAATATGCACCATTAAAAAAGTGAACAAATGAGTACAGAATCATTACAACCTTGTTCATAACTTGAGCTAATCTTAGGTAGTAAAAAACAACCATAAATATTAGGAACAGAAAACAAGCACCATTTACTCCATTACCGCATATCAATATCATCCAAAGCATAATGCTGCACATTCAGGGTCACAACAGTAAGAGTCTGACCCTTAAGAGGAGAACTTGTAAACCACACTCTATCTAAGAGGGGTAACAATGCAAAAGGATTTGGATTCCAAAATGAATGAATAAATACTCTCTAAACTGTAAAAAGTTTGAACTTGTAAACTCCAACAGTCACCACAGATAGAAGAAACACCAGGACACCACAGCAATTTTACAAAATCAAATAATACCTCAAAATAGATTTCGAAGCAACAAAGTCCAGAACTGAAGTAGAAAAGTAGACAAATAAACCAGCATCATAATTCAAATGGAAAATACTCAGCTGTGGTACTATAGGGCACACAACTCTCAGGACTAAATCAGGTAGTGTGTTGAATTGATTAAAACTAATTCTATCAATATCACAACGACGTCATGTAGTGAATGCAAGAGTTGAGCCAGTCCAGGGACAGTCTGAGTCTGTCAGAATCGTCATGCTGAGCAAAAACTGCGCTGAGAAATTGTCGGAGCTGCTGGTAGCGCTCCAAGAGGTCAAACTGGCTGGCCTGCTGCAGCTTCCGCAGACAGACGGGACACAAGAACAGCGGCTGTTCCATGGCCTCACTTACTGACCCACTCTCATTCATGGCACAGTGGAAGAACTGGCAGTGGTCCAAGCCCAGTAAGTGGCACGTCTCATGAGACAGAGTCTGCAGAGCAACGGGAGGGGCAATGGCAATAATAATTATAAGAAGAAGAAGAAAAATAATAATAATAATAATAATAATAATAATAACAATAATAATAATAATAGCATTTATATAGGGCACATCCTGGATCATTTCTATTACCACAGCAGAACCTAGAACACTCAGAAACATTCTCGGCTTCGCGGGACGCATGCAGCGTAAGCCGCTGATTAAGGGCTCACACTAAAAAACTGATAAGATTTTTCACTGTCTATAGCCAGGTGCTCATTCCAACCTGGGTGAAGTGAGGAAAATTCTTGTAAAGTGTTTTTCCCAGGGATATGACGTTAAGCGTGATTCTAACCAACGTCATGGTTGCAAGTTCAAGAGCCTAACCACTAGACTACTGATGATTATAGCCTGGATGAATGAAGTATGACCGGCCTGGCGCTACTTATAGAGGACAATCTGATTGTAGGCCTACTTTATCAAATAAAATAAAGGGTTAAGAGCAAACTTTATGATACTGACAAGCCTTTCAAATTATTTTCATTGCGTCTAAGTGGGTGCCCATGTTCTCATGAAGAGGAATAAAAAATTCTACAAAACTGGTCTCTCAATCTTATTAAGACAACAGTGGAGAGAGAAAAAAACACTGGGGACATTTCTGCAAGAACGCAGCAAAATTCACAGTAAATTAGTAGAACAAAGGAAATACAGATTGGGTTGAATTATGTAAATAAGTGTGTGTGAGTATCTTTTTGTGCTGAAATATGGTTTCTATGTGGAAAATAGCACAGCATTTTCTGTCCTTTCAAATTTAACCCTATCCCTGACAACTGGGTGTAATCCACCCGTTCGCGTCAGAACTTTGAGAGTGTTCGTGTATCGTTTATCATAAAGAGACCAAACTTCATCTATTCTTCAAGAATGCCATTTCGCTTTGTCTTGTGTATTCAAACTAACCATTTGGTCACTTTGGTGTAGTAGGTAGCCATTTAGATTTTTTTTATACAGTCCCTGACAACTGGGTGTATCACACCCGTATACTTTTTATAGTAAAAATGTGTTTATAAAGAGAGCCAAGGACATGCTTTTTCAACTCCAATGAAAACTTTGAATTCAGAACAACCCATAAAAGCAGAAACAAGTAAGATTGAATACATGTAGGCCTACACTGTGCTAACAATATGGGCACTTCTCTGTACATGCAGTAGAAAAACAAACAGATCCCTTTATTTCTAACTTTTGCGTAACATGAAAGAGCATTGTCTATTTTACTTGTTCTTATCTCACTAACAGTAACAGCTGAACATCTGTGTGGAAACTTTAGCTCTAAGTGGAAGCAGAAGAACAATTCTGGCAGGATAGTACAGTATGCTCCCGGTAAATGTGACAATGACAACTGGTGCATGTTGGTTTTGTTTTTGTTTCTCTTTGAGGGGCACAGTGCACATCTCTTCTGTGTCTTTGCAGGAGCAGCACTTTCATCCATCCTTGCTTTCTTTGGTGGTTTTGAACCTGATGCTGTTGGCTGCGGTGTGGGTTGAAGAGACTTCAGCACGACAGAAATGTTCTCTTTCACACCTTTCTGCAAAGTAGGCACAGTTGCACGCCGAACAATATGGGCATGTGCCAGAGATCGGTCAACATCCGCGTTGAAACTTTGCCTGCATTCCTCATATGAGAGAGTGTCTGCAGGATACTTCACCCTAAAGACCACCCTGGAAGCAATTGATGACAAATCCATCAATTGAAAAACACAACCAAAGGCCATCGCTTTGACAAGGTGTGGGCCA
>NW_004797388.1:1056932-1064248 GCF_000002075.1 Aplysia californica
ACAGACAGACAGAAAGACAGACAGACAGACAGACAGAGACAGAGAAAGAGAGACAGAGAATAAGAGAGAGAGAGAGAGAGAAAAGGCTCTCAGCTCAATCTTCATGTAATTAACCACAAAAAGACCCTCTACAAACACAGACCACACCGCAGAATCATTTCCCTTGAATGCAGAGGACAGCATTAGAACACAATTAAACCACTAGCCCCGCTAAACTGCCAACTTCATGCTCATCCCAAGGTTGGTTGTATAATGAAGTTTGACTGAACTCTGATTCACAGCTGTTTCAAGTTCGGGTGCGTTCTCATGGAGATTAGAGGGTCTTTGACGGTAAGTGAACTCAAAGTAGACGTCTGTTACATGCACTCCAATTTTCAAAGGTAATAAGGCGACACAACAGGACTCCTACATTACGCCAGTCAAATTTCACTAGCAGATAAATGCCAGCTTCTGTAGCACAGTGAGTGTGGTGACTTGTGGGAGTAAACCACGTCATAAAATAGCTGTAGTTTTAGAACAGATCTGCCGTGAGCAGACAAAACGCAAAAAATTTGAATTTGCTAAATCGAAAGCCTGATCAGTTACATGTAGGCCTACCCTACTTGTGTAAAAAAAATCAAAGTGTAACTGCGACTAGTTCTTTAATAAATTAGAATTCAAATTTTAATGTCAGAGGCACTCTATTTTTCAATAGTTACCCTGACAAAAAAAATTCTTTTTCTTAAAACTGCAGTGAATAGAAAAAGGCGTTTTGTCAGCTTACAGCAGAGATCTCCCCTTGTACCATGTGACCTATCTGTGTATAGAGAATTGACCCTTGTCACAAGCCCACTCTCACTCTCGTTCACGTAGTGTCAGTCATTAAACATCCATCAAAGTCAAAGTGTATACTGGAATTCTTTATCTCTGTGCAGTCTTAATTTAGAAACAGTCACAACATTACAGTGAGTTACAAACTTGACCACATCAAGCAGAAAATCAAGGTTCAGTAATGAAACAGAGGCACTTCAAATAAAAAAGTTATCCCTGGAATATTTTACCTTAGTCTTGATGGAAAACAATTCAGTGTTCTAGTACTAATGCCAAAAGTCCTTATTTTGCCTGCTATTTAAATCTCAACTTCAGCAAAAAGGAATGAATATTACATATGTGAGACAGCCCTACATGGTAAAATCAGGTGCTCATCAAATTAATAAAATCAAAGAAACTGGAATCTTCCCGCTCGTTTAGCAATTTTTTTTATTTTTTGTTTTTAGGTTCGCTCACCACTTTTATGTCCATTGAAAAGCACATGTGTGGACTTTACTGAAAAACATTGATTAAAGGTTAAAAAATATAGTTTTGCAGTTTCCAAGGACTCAAGCTTTGGAAGTCACCTGACTTTGGCGGCCATTTTATCGCTAATTTTACCTCTAAAACCTGGTGACCCCCACCTCCTTCGATCGCAAATATCTCTAATTTCATTCAAGTTATATGAGTAATTTTTATCACCATCATAACAAATGAACAAGCTTTGAGATAATACCAATAACTCCACATGTCCAAAAATTGACGAGTGCCTGATTCCACCGCATCGCGACTGACACACATCATTTAACACTGAAAATGGAGCATACCTTGAACAGTTTCCACAGCAAAGCCCCATTGACTTCAGAGATGTCCTGATGAGTGGCAAGATCATAACCTTTAGTCTCGAACCGGCCGAAGCTGATCACAGCTGAGCGATGTGTTGCTGAGGCCTCACCCAGCACAAAGTTGTAACCTTCAGGGTAGATATCAGTCCACAAAATTCCCACGACACTGAGCCCATCAGGAGGAAGAAGTTGCTGCATCAGAGGGTGAAGGTCGTTCACACAGTACTGTTTTTGAGACGTCACTTCATGTTCACGAGAGCGTACTTGCCCATCCATGGAGGAAAGGGAGACAGGAGAGAGGACAAGAGATTCGAACCCAGAGAAATAAATCTGAACAAAGCTTTGCAATAGCTGGAAAAAGTCCAAGGTGAGTTTTCCAACTTGTACACGATAACTTGAGAAAAAGTCTGGAAAATCCTCCAAAGGTTGAATGTATATGGTTGTTCTGCGCTTCCGATAGCAAAATGGATACAAATTGTTTAAGGAGTAAGCTACCTTCCAACGAGTGAAGGTCTGCATGTGATACAGTGGTGTCGACATCACAAAGGGAGTAAAGAGTCCTAAGTCTGATTCATTAGGCCTTGTACTATCTGATGAGTATCTCTCATGACGACTCAAAGAATTCTCCTCTACTTGCGTTGATATTTGTGAAGTTTCATCTCCACTTGCTCCTTCTGCTTCAAGTCCAAGCCTATAAGTGTGTGTGATCCCTGCAAAAAACAGTACCAAAACAGATATGACCAACACTAGCCTTCTATTAAGTAAAGCACATGTAGAGCACGAACTGAAGACGGAAAAACACTGAGGGCCAAGACATAAATACAAATGTTGGTTAAAGGTTATTTTGGTCCAAAAAGAGCAAACAGATGAGTGAACGTTGTGTTGCACATCACAAATGATGAACAGAATCTTTCTGACATCCTTTGGCTCTTTCCTGATTTAAAAATAAATTTTGTTGTTTAATTTATATGTTACTTCTGAGACCCGTCTCATAAATTTATTAGATAGTATAGTCACCTGTTCACACCTTGTTGGACACACACATACACACACACATACACACACACTCACACACACACACACTTTCTCTCTCTCTCTCTCTCTCTCTCTCTCTCTCTCTCTCTCTCTCTCTCTCTCACACACACACACACACACACACAAGCAAATTTGTCAATTCACTTTAATGCAGTGGACTGTCTCATAATTTTGAAGCCATTACGCATGTGATCTGTACGGATGCAAGTCCAATTTTTTACAAAATATAAATTCAGCAAAGTTCAGTACTCTCAAGGATATTTTCTTTCCCCAAAAGTGCTGGTTTTCCCACCCTGTTTCGGTTGATACTTCAAGATGATGAAGATTATCACAGTACTGTAACGCAATACACTATCAAATCTAAACAATCAAACTTCTCAAATTCAAAAGTAAGCAAAAAACCTGCATTTCCCTGCATACATAAGCAATGAAAGAGCAGTCATTCCCTTCACAAGAACCTTTTTTTCTATAGTAGCTAACTATGTCACAAGTTATACAGTATAGCAAAGATTTTAGATCGAATAATAGAAGCCTGGGAGAAGCAACATTTTCACTTAACACACAATTTATTTCTGGTTGCTTATTTAGACTGATGATACATTTTAAAATACTATGTCAACACAGAATGTTTATCCACCAATCTTGTCATGGCAAACACCAAACCTGGAACAGTCTGTTCTTCTACGGGCCTCACAGTCTGATCCCCATCACCCCTGACATCTTGGCACAATCCTGCCCGGAGGTAAAGTTTCCCCAGGGAAAACAGTTTCTGCGTGGATGCTGGCAGGTGTTCCAATTTACCTGCAAAGTAAAACTTTCTTTTGAGCATTTTATTAATTCAAGATTGTTCATATCAAAGTTCAATAACAGAAAGCATCATATGAGCCATTTTCAAAATGTCAACTTAAAAACAATGAAGTAAACCAAATTTTAAAACTAAATTTGTATTCTTTTCTGATGCTTATACAATATAAACAAACTTGACCCCCTGGGGCAGTGCCACTGACTGTAGTGTCTTTAGGCCATTCCCAAAGGGGGGACATTTCTCCTTCAAGCATAGTGGAATTGTAAATGGGCTGACTCCCATCACGCTCATAACTGTCCCTGATCTACAATAGGGAACTGCTGCTTTTTCTTTCCTGATCCTTACTGTCATTTTCCTCTACTTCTTTAGTAAGTTCGTCACTCTCTTGTGACCTGCTATATCCGGGGTGCCTTGATAGTTGAAGCAGACCTTGTGCTGTTGAAGCTAGAGAGGTGAGCAGTCAAAGTCTGATTCCCTGTAAAGACTTCTCTTTTGACACCCACCCCTTAACGCTCATATGACCTTACGCAGTTGCGAGCACCGTTAAACCTTCTACTATTTTTTTTAAAAACCACTCTGTGGCTTTTATTCCAAGTTTTGAGTTGATAACTAGACAAAGCACTTGTTAAGAAAACTATCAAAACTTCACTACAAAAAGTGACCCACTTCTCATTGTATAACATACAGAATAATATACTTGATTATGCCTGGCTGCCTTTAACGAAAAATGTAGAGCTGGCAAGCATTATTCATGTCCAAACACACAAACATAATTAAGTTGAAAACACTGTATGGATTTGTATGACCAATATAGGGAGATTCGAAACTAAACACTCAATCAAAAAGTGGCGTGCGATAACATAAAAGGCATACCAGCATCTATATTCTGACTAGGACTGGGCAAGTGATGGTGCCAAGTGAAAGAACCCCCAGTACTCTTGTAGTCTGTCTCATTACCAGCACCAGGCCTTGGGTACCTGTACTAAGAAGGTGCCAGTACCAAGCATGTAGTACAATGGGTTATGTGCCCTTGGAACTAAAGCCCCAGTTGCATGTTGCTATACATCATATCAGATTTGTTGTATATATATATATATGAGACCTCTCAGTTTTATCAAACTGCATGTTCTGTTGTGGGTTTTTTCAGTAGTCATACATACTTTCATTATTCCATATCTTTCTATAATACCTTGCAATATCACCAAACCCTTTTCAGGTGACAAGCACAGCTTTGAAAACTTCAACTAAACACAATAAGAGCCGGCAAAAGACAAACAGTACATGCACACACACACAAACACAGACTCTCTCTCCCTCTCTTTCATGCACACACACACAACTCTCTCTCTCTCTCTCTCTCTCTCTCTCTCTCTCTCTCTCTCTCTCTCTCTCTCTCTCTCTCTCTCTCTCTCTCTCTCTCTCTCTCTCTCTCTCTCTCACACACACACACACAAACACACACAAACACACACACACACACACACATATACACACACACACACACACACACAAGCACAAACTACAGAATGCAGGACAAATTGGAGCTTTTAGCTTCTATACAAACCTATGAGGTATTCAAAATCTTTTCTGGTGGTCTCATGGGTACGCTTAGGCATCTGAAAGACATAGTGTCCCCTTGTATTCGATTGTCCATTAGCACCCACTGTAGATTCATTTCTAGGACGAAAGTCTTGTTCTTCACCAGTAACTGTGCTGTGAAGTGCTCCCATATATCAAGTCTGAAATAAAACCATTTTAAAACAGAATGTTACTGAGATCAAGTACTTTTGTTTAAACACTTCAACAGTAAAATGTGTTTTCTTGGCCTAGGTAAAAAGAAAGCTAGAACAGTGGGAAGGTGGTCTCAAATAATAAGGGGGCCTTGTAAACTTTTCATTAAAGAAAAAAAAATTCAATGTAGGTATTTCAAAATGCCATTAACACAATTTCAATTTAGATTATTCAGGAGGCAGGCTTCTGACCCCCAACTGTCAGGGCCTACCCGGGTTGAGAGGGATACAACATGCCAGCAGAAAGACCGAGATACTTGATAAAATCCCCCCTCCGCCCCCAACTCAAGTATCAAACTCAAACCTCCAGCACGCAACAGCCAAGCAACGAAACACTACACCACAGACACCGCTTAACTTTTCGTCACAATTAAGTTAATTAGCCGTAAAGAGAAACAAAGAACTTGTAAGTGTATAAAATCACTATTATACAACAGATAAACATTTTAATAAGTTTTGCATTCAAAATAGATAGTTTGGCCTAGATTCTAAAAAGTGATATAGCTTCACAGTCTGAAGAAATAAAGTCAGCTTGAAAGGCATATCTAATTAATTTTGTATACGCTTCAAACTTTCAATCATACTGACTTCATCAAGGCCAAGGTGGTTTTTCAATTTTGATAAGGGTCCATTATTTAGCTGTAATAAAATGAAAAACAGTAAAATCTCAATTTAAATCTAGACTCAGAGGGAACAAAACCTGGGCACAGACTCTAATTTCTTGAAATTCCAGGGAAGGTTGAGAACAATGCTTGAGAACAATGCTTGAGAACAATGCTTGAGAACAATGCTTGAGAACAATGCTTGAGAACAATGCTTAGAGGATGTGGTGTAATAATACCATATGATGGCACAAAGTTTGTGACAAAATTTCAAAAAGCTGACCTCTGATTTTACCTTTCAAAACTTCTGACGGTAGGGCTTTGCTTGGTCTACAGGTAGAGTGTTTGCCTTTCAGTCAAAAGTTCCCAAGATCAAAACCTGTCAGCATTGAAAGATTCTGGTGCCAGTTTAGCTGAAGGTCAACCGTGCTATGATGGTCAACTACAAGTCCCGCCCAATCAACTATAGTCTACTGCAGACAAAGCAGGAGCCTGATTGGCCAAGGTAACAACGGCATTTGGGGCACTCAGACCGAAGGGGGATGACGATGACGTTGAAAAAATGTGCTGTGATCAAAGAATTTTGCAGCTCTGTAAAGACTATGATTGACTAGTAAGTTGTGACAAAAAGTAACCAGTCTCCCCCAACAAAATACAAACCACCCAAACATTTTTAAAGTGTCCAATATGATAACATAGTTGTCCAAACCTGTATACCTGAAACATAGCAGTTGACTCTCAACTACAGTACCAAAATTTTTCCATTTTGCACTACATTTAGCTAATACTTTAACAGAACTATGACACTATGATCTTGCCAATAACACCTCTCATCAATAATAATACCTGAAAACTTTATTGATCTGACTCGAGAGATTCAGTATTGTCAATACATATTTTACAGTTTTTGCTATTTTTAATTCCAACGCCTCAAAAAAAAAAAAAATCATGATTCGCGATTGCCTCGACAGTGCGTTTCATGTTTGCAAGTGTGTGACGAAATGACGGTCTCCATTCAACCTTGTGGGTCTGGGGTGTGACGAGAGAATGACTGTGACCTCTTGACTGCACCGGTGTGACAAAATGATAACCAGTCATTTCGTCATAATCCAATTATGTGTGACAAAATGAATTCCCTTATCTCTCGAAAATTGTTAAACTAGCCCCAGAAGCACCTTTTTCCGGAAGTAACCCGCCCCAAATGCATTTTCCATACAAGGAATACTGAAATTTTATATTGAAAAGGGTCAGGGCCTATGCCCTTTATAATAATATAAGGCCTGCGCGCTTCCCGATCAAAGTAGGTCGGCCTTACCCGGGTAGCCCAGCTCACGCTCTATAAATATATATAGAGGACCTGTGCACTTCCAGGGCTTGAATTTAATAAAAAACTCACCAAGTTAGCACTAAGGCAACAACTGTGAGAAAAATCTTTCATTAACTAATCAGG
>NW_004797388.1:1066992-1070220 GCF_000002075.1 Aplysia californica
ACACACACACACACACACACCTCTTGTCCTTTTTCGGGATTTGTTATAGAATAAAAGAAACGGCCTCGATCAGCTTCTTTGGAGAAATAGTACGGTAGTTAATTCAACGTTTTCTTGGGTATGTAAATTAAGTAATCAAAGCATAATGGCGATTAATGAAAACGCAACAGCAAATTGAAACGCATGCAATTCCAAAGACTGTGAAAATATGAAAGAAATTTTACTCATGGTACAGACTTTAACATAAATTAAGGACCACCTTAACAGACAGCCCTAATGTTTTTAAAATCAGAAAAAAGACAGCAAGGAATGTTTTAACATTTTTTGCTCTAAAAGTGTTAATGAGTAAACAAGGCGTACTGCAACACCCCCTACAGGAGCAAAGTGACCACGTGCAGTACGGAAACCTTTGGGGAATTTACAATTTTGCCAAATTTATTGTTTTTTTATCGACTTGTGCGCGACACCATGGGCATTCCTCAATTAAAATTAAATTTCTCTTGCACGTGATAAACGGACTGGTCTCGAACTGTGCTCACTTTGGTGGCAATATATAAGCCGCCGTTTGCGCAAAATCCAATTTCGCATCAACATGCCACCAAGACGAAAGCTGAGAGACTTTGATCGTGCCAGGGCTGTGGCATGGCTGCATGATGGAGTTAGAGCCTACTAAGAAGTTACCAGAAGGCTTGCAGTGTCACACTCTGTCAGTGTCCGCCTGAGGCAGCGCCATCAAGCTACTGGATCAGTCCAAGAGCGCCCAATTGCATGTCTACCAAAGAAGACCACTGAGAGAGAGGATCGATATGTCCGCATGCAGGCCGTGCGACAGACGACAACGACAGCCAACAGTATCAGGCATCGTCTGCGTGCTGTTACCAACATGGCGGTGAGCTCCCAGACCGCTCAGCGTCGTCTGCATGCTGCCAACATCCGTGCCAAGCGTCCAATCAAGAAACCAACGCTGAGCGCAGGACACAAGGCAAGTCGCCTTGCTTGGTGCAGGGCCCTTGAACCATGGACTCGAGCCCAATGGGGCCAAGTGTTGTTCACAGATGAGTCATGATTCATGGTCAGCCCAAAAGATGGACGTGTGCGTGTGTGGCGGCGTCCACACCAGGCAAACAGGGATCACAAGAATGCCATTGCCAGCAAACAGTCCCGACTTCAACCCAATTGAGAATGTGTGGGGTGAACTTGTGTCGGAGAGTTCAGCAGCACCAGCCACGACCAGCTAACCGACAAGAGCTGGTACAGATCCTGCAGCAGGAGTGGACAAACCTTCATTGCCACCACCTCAACAAACAGAGTGAAAACAGTCGATTGCCCAGGCTTAGAAAGTTGTCAATTGTTGAAACTCTGTATCGAAGAGACGGACAGACTGGGGGTATCCAAGAGACGGACAAACTGGGGATATCGAGGAGACGAATAGACTGGGGTTATCGAGGAGACGGACAGACTGGGGGTATCGAGGAGATGGACAGACTGGGGGTATCGAGGAGACGGACAGACGGGGGAGGGGCAGACTGGATAGGTAAAGGCGAGCGATGGGGAGAAATGAAAAGCTGGTGGAAAAAGCAAAAAAAAATTATTATGTGAGAGCAGAACTAAGAAAGAAGAGAGAGGGAGGGGGGGGGAGCGTGAGCGGGAGAGAGACGTGCGATGAGGAGAGGAACGGACAGACAGATGGACAGACAGTTAGACAAACAGATAGGCTGACAAGCAGATAAGTAGACATGATACAGACAGACAAACAGACAGACAAGCAATAAGAAAATATATTAGACGCCAAAAGTTGCCCTAAATAACCATGATCCAAAGCCAAGCTCTCTTTTCACACGTAGCTGTGCTGATCTTGGATTAGCTTTACGAGATAAAACCCTATTGGTTTGATGCATGTAAAACGTGCCCTTTTATTTTATTCCAAGTGTCATTTTTCTTTCTATTTTCTTAGGTCTATATTTTTGTTTTATGTTTTATCTATGTTTTGTTTCGCATAGCAGAGACAGGTGGTATTGAAGTAATATTAATGTAGCCCCATGCACTTCTATAAACCCTTTTAACGTGTGATTATATTCATGCTCTTATTTCAACTCGCCGTCAGCTTAATCACATCACATGCCTAGTGGAACACGTCCTTAAACTTTCTCTGCCCACGAACCTTTTCGTCTTACAAAGAGACACAATATTGTAACACACGATAGTCTAGAGTTTCCCCTGGGAATTGGGCTGTTATGTGTTGTGCTAGGTTGCTGGAAGTTTTCATGCTTCCTTGTGTAAGCGGCGATATTCCAATAGCATTAGAGCAGTGGTAATGTGGTTGAGGAAAGATCAAGTAACGCGCACCGTAATGATTGCTTGTCTTGTAGAACATTTGCGTCAGAGCCTCTGACGAGTGGAGGTGTCTGCCCCCTAAAACTGTAACAGGAGAGGAGTAAACCGTCACGAAATGCAGTCAAATTGTCTAAGACGGCCCCTCATTATAAAGGAGAAAAGTTGCCGTCAATGGCAGGCATCTTTTGTATAAAGTATCTTTATAACTTTTTAACGAAAGAGGGAAAATAGGTAGTGGCCGTTTGGACAGGTGATTGTATCAAATAGGTAACTGTTTGAGCAGTTTTGAAAATACCGGTACCTTGTTAAATTCCAAGTAGTCAGAAAGAAGAGATGGAGAGAAGACAAAGTATTAATGAGTGCGTGTATGTGTGTGTGTTTGTGTGTGCATGTTTGGTTAGGCTCTCAGACTCGTAACCGTAAGGTCGTCGGTTCGAATCCCGTCCCATTTAAATCCCTAGGCCACCCTTCCAAGCTCGTTCCAAGTGAACTTCATCTCTCATGTCCCTTTCCACACATCTCCTCTATGTTTCCTGTGGCCAACCCCTGCCTCGTGTTCCCTGTGGGTTCCATTGCTGCGACTGTCTTGTGATGTTTCCGTTGGGCTTTCTGAAGGTGTGTCTTTCTTCGTCATATTTCTACTCAGCTATAAAAAGTGAAAAATCGTGTCAGTTTGTTAGTGTTTGATCTTAATCAGCTGTTTGCACTGTGTGCTTCCCAGGAAGCTGAGAACGTTTCTATAGTCTGCAGGGGTAATAATAATTAATAATAATTATTATAGTGTAAAGCGCCTAGAGCTTCCTGTGGAGCGGGGTTGTGCGCAATACAAATGCTATTTATTATTTAAGTGTGCGTATGTGCGTGAACCTATTAGAGAAAGAGAGAGAGAGAGAG
>NW_004797388.1:1070347-1071566 GCF_000002075.1 Aplysia californica
GTGAGGAGGGAAGAAAGAAAGGAAGGAAGGAACGAAGAGACGAAGGAAGGAAGGAAAGACAACTGGCTGATCGATTGAAGAAAACATAGAAAGAAGGACTGGCTAAAGAAAGAAGTTAAGAAAGGAAGAAGAAAGAAAATGAGTAAATACATTATTCAGTCAGATTGGACACAAGCAAGCAAGTTACGGAGCGACCGAGCGAGCGAGCAAGCAAGCAAGAAAGCAAGCAAAGAAGCAAGCGAGCGAGCAAGTGAGCAAGAAAGCGAGCCGGCAACCAAGCAAGCAAGCGAGCAAGTCAGTAAGTAAGTAATGCAGCACCATAGCAAGCAAGTTAGTAAGTAATACAGTATCATGACTTTTTTTAGGGCCGAAATAAAAGTTGTACAGGCTCAGGGACATGACACCGCGGATTAGTAGCCTAGATGGCAAAGACCTTTGGCTCTTAGCCTTTCTTGTTCATAATCGGATTAGCCTCTTATTGGAAACATGTCGGGTCCTAAGAGGAAGCAGTCCCTCTGAACACAGTACTTTACCGTATACAGTCCTTTATGACCCTCACGAAACCACCAACACCTTTAGACCTATTCCTAAGTTCTAAAACCTCAAAAGTAAGGACCATTATGCTAGACATGCTTTTCTGAAATTGTGTTAACGTAAATGCTTTCAGAAAGGGGTTGAAGTGTGCGACTAATATGTCTTAACCTGGCACACTGACACTGCATGCAACAACTAGGGCTCTGACAGCGGATAGTGTTCTCATCTCACGGACGACCAGTTTGCACACCGAAACATTCTTATCATCTTTTAGGGATTCTGAAAAAGGCGCTTTCATTCTAGTAAGTACACACACCTAATATATTCCTTTTTTACGGCATACACCAACTATCTTTCTTTTGATTTATTTGACATATTTGATATTTGTATTAAACCTGTAGCTCTGATATTGTGTTTCAAATAATTTTTTAAAATGTTGATTGTAACTGAGTCTCTTTTGTGGGCGCTTGAAATGGAATAATTATAAAATAATTCCTAAGAAATACGCAGGTTGCTAAACAATATTCTACATTATAAAAATGTTTTGTTTTAGCACGATATAGGTTATCGAACCTTTCAATGCTGAAGCCAGTAGAATATTACTGAAGAGTCAGAACTTCCTATGCTATAGCGTACATCTCAGATAAGACAGAGCCAGGTGAATGGAAACCCACGTGCCAACATA
>NW_004797388.1:1073351-1075482 GCF_000002075.1 Aplysia californica
CTCATCATCATCATCATCATCATCATCATCATCATCATCATCATCATCATCAACAGGAGCAACCGAAGCAACAACACGCATAATATTATTATCTATGTACCTTATGTATATAATGTATGCATGTTGCTTTTTTTTCAACAAATAACAAAAAAAGAGTTTGTCACCTTCCCTCCCACCTTCAGGTAATCTCCGAAGTACGTAGCGTTGGTGCCTCCAGTAGTTCAACAACATGGGTGCTACCAAGGTAGACCCAAACGAAGGAGGAGGGGGCGGCGGTGGTGGTGATGGCTGCAGCTGTAGCCGGGCCATGGCCAGCATGTGGCTCATTCTCTTCAACATTTTATTCGCGGTGAGTTCAAAGTAAACATTGGCATAATTTTCAGCGTGCATGCGACACCATTACACGTGGCATCTATATATAAAAGTGGAATTGGGAGGCTTTGTGCACAAACTCCTCCATTATTGCCAATCCCACACCTTTGAAACTTTGCAGGCGTCCACAGCATCCAGGTGGCTAGGACCTAACTTTTAAAAATCAACGCAAATCGCTTTCCTCGATTTGTCCTAAATTCTTTGTTTCGTCCACACAGAGATCTAATATTGGGAAAGTCGGTCTTCTAAGTCGCCGTTGTAAACAAGCGAGGCTTCCGTTCACTTGTTGTACGCCAGTTGATTCCACACCTTTGAAATGCTGGAGCGTACAACCACGAAAGCGAAATAGAGATTGAATCTATACATTATTAGTAGTATATATTTGGCAATTTCGAAACGCATGTGTCACTTTTCTCTCAAAATTTATAGCTCCATTCCAGTAAGGCAACGAATTTCAGTTGATGTTAATGCACCGATCATTCTTTTCATCGAAAGGCGTCCCAGCTAGTAGATTATAATGTGTCACGATGCGGTGGAATCAGGCGTTCGTCAATTTTTGGACATGTGGAGTTATTAATTAAATCATGTTAAAGGTCGTTCATTTGTCTTGCTTTTGATGAAAAAAAGCACTACTGTCTTGAACAGAGGTCGAGATATTTGCGATTAAAGGAGGTGGGGGTCGCCTGGTTTTAAAGGTAAATTAGCGAAAAAATGGCCTCCAACATGTGTTGATTTTCCAAGCTTGAGAGTCCTTGGAAACTGAAAATTTGCTTTTGTTGTGCCTTTAATCAACGTTTTTCGGTAAAATCCACACATAAATTTGTTTTTAAATAGACATAAAACGTAATGAGTAAAGATACAATTCGAAAAAAAAAAAGTCAAACTACCGGGAAAAATGCCGCGCCGGTATCTTCGATTTCATTATTTCAACGAGCGCCTGATTTTACCACGCTGCCTCTCTTAAAATTATGAAGTTTATGAACCAAGGCAAGACTGTATAAGTCTAGTGCTGGTCTCCTTTCTTAAATAATGAATGAATGGCTGGCGGGTGCTCTGGTGTGGTTTGCTCCTTCCTTCCTATCAGACATCTATAGTACCCTCGGGGCAGCGCTATTGACTGAAGTGTCTTTTGGCCATTCACAAAGGGGGGACATTAACATGTTCTTATACTCAGTAGAATCGGCACTTACATGAGATCTAATTGTGTTGCAAGTGCCCTAAAACTCAAACTAAAACTAAAACTAAAAAGTAAACATTGGCTTAACTTTCAACGGGCGTGTGCCATCATCACACTTGACTTAAGTTATGACCAATGCAGCACACTAAAGGTCTAGTTCAGGTCTCCCCTCTTAAAATACAGTCGAGTCAAACCTGCTCTAGCGGCCGCCAGCAAAAGACGATCAGCTGTACCAACTGTCTCTTTTCATTCCATCCCTTTCGTAGTCTTTATATTATAATGATTCAATTTAAGACGCCCACCTGTCTAAGACAACTACTTTTCTCGTCGGCAAAGAATGACCGTCGATGACAATTTTGACTGTATGGCGTTAGAATCGTTTTCCGCGCATCACGTCATTGGCATCACGTCATTGGCGAATCACATCATTGGCGCATCACGTCATTGGCGCATCAGGTCGTCATGACTACCACCCATGTTGGCACCACAAAGGACGAAGACTCCGGGTATAATATGTAAAAGGCCAAAAGGGTATTGTACTAGAGCTCGTGGCAGCGACACCACCTACGTGAACGAACAGAG
>NW_004797388.1:1077531-1078612 GCF_000002075.1 Aplysia californica
CTGGAGTCACTCCTTCCGCTTATGCCGTACAGGTGGGGAAAAGTGATGTCGGGGTTGATTCCACGTTCCCAGGGCCTGGTTTCGAAGTAAGTGATGGCTGTTGTTGTTGTTGTTGTTGTTGTTGTTGTTGTTGTTGTTGTTGTTGTTGTATTCTTTTTGTTGTCGTTGTCACTGTTAGTGTTAACGTTATCATCATTAGTGTTGTGATTTTGTTTGTCTTTTTAATACTTTTGATTCAATTGGGTGTTTGTTTAACAATTGAACGGTTCATTGGTTCTATTTAAGGAACAGGGAACTGATTATTTTGTAAATGGTGCTGTGACATTGGGGAAATGTGGTCTTAAAGAAAGATGGGGGCGCATGGTTTCTTTTAAAAGTGTCTTGAACCAAATCTTTGATAGTTGCTGTTTTTTAGAATGTGGCAGGAAAGTCACACAAGCTCTACGTTGTTTTCTCTTTCTTATCCCGTTTATTTTTTCAAAAAATATAGGCCTACAGCTTTCCCTATCTTTCTCATATTTGTTCCTCTTTATGTATTCAGCCTGTCTATGATTCTTTCTTTCTTCTGTACTTAAACTTGAATGTATCCTTTCTGTTTTATACCTCTCTTTTGACTTAACTTTATTTCTTAAACTGTGTCTTGTTTTAGTGCCTTGTCCTTAACATTTTTGTTTAGTGTGGCAGAAGATAGTTCATCATAGGGTCGTTTGGACTCGTAATACATCTCATTAAAAAAATCGACGAAACATCAGCAGATCCCTCGTGTTTATTATTAAATTAAATGGTATATTATTTATTGCAAGGATCATCTATTTATTCTAGGTATGGTGTTTATTTTATACAAATAGGTTCCATGGGAGTGGAGTTAAAGGGAAGTTTATGATGTTGAAAATGTGGATGACAAAATTGGTTGGGTACAAATGTGGAATAGCGTTCTGTGTAGTAAGAGTTATTTATAGCGCTGTTGTTTCTGTTGTTGCAGTACGGGGTCATCATGATCAAGCTGCTGATCATAGAGATTGTGCTCCTCGTCCTCATCCTAGCTTTCCGCAGTGAGGTAAGAGAAATACGTCACATTTTG
>NW_004797388.1:1079249-1083311 GCF_000002075.1 Aplysia californica
GAGAGAGAGAGAGAGAGAGAGAGAGAGTCAGAGAGAGAGAGAAAGAGAGAGAGTCAGAGAGAGAGAGAGAGAGAGAGTGTGAGGATGGATAAGTGTATTTGTGGGTTTTGGCTTTCTCATTAAAATGTCCTAATGAAAAGCAGACTGCACAGAAACAAATCAGTGTTTATGTAAAGATTGCTGTTTAAAGTTGTGAACACTCAAACATGTATTCATTGAATTGGTGATTCAAAAACGATTTAGCTCCCTATTTTCCTACCTCCCAATATCTCTCCGTCTCGCTATCTGTTTATGTCTCTATGTTTCTGTGTCTCTGTATGTGACTCTGTCTATTTATCTATCAAGCCGTCTATCACACATTTATAGTCTTCTTCAACTGAACAAACCAAAGAAAATCAAGAGTGGTGATATCGAGAGGCATCATCATTCTTTACGCTATGGTGTGACTCATATTCATCAGTCTAAAAGGATTTTCTAATAAATGTTAAGAGGACATTTTCGTTATTTAACAAGTCATTTTACCTCTTGCAGCTTGAATACTTCAGCTTGCTCTTGGCTAAATGGGGACTTTTTCGTAACTGTAAGTTACCATAGCAAAAGCAGCTAGGGTGTCTAATGGGGCTGAAAAATCTGTTCACTGGGTGACCTTTCTAAATATAGCTTTATCTTGGGTTACGCCCTCCTCAAACTTTAGAATGGATGCTGGATAATCAACCCAAGTAATATTTTCGTGGACTAAAGGGTTTTTTAAAAACTCAAACTCATGCTAGAAAGTAACACTTTAACAAGCAAGTAAACACGCGAAAAGACATTGTACAGCTTCAGAGACACAGGAGAAAATCAGTTAGCAAAGCGATTGAAAGCATTGCAGGTGTCCCTGGTTTTAATCCTCAAAGGGGCTCAGCTTTGTTCGAATTATAATAGATAACATTTGTATAGCGCAAATCCCTGTTCTACAGCAAGCTCTATGCATGCGCTTCACAATCTATACTTTTATAGATTATCATAGTCTGTCACCCTCCATGGATATTTTTTCATGTAGTTATTTTTACTGCCCCGTCGACACAATTTTCCTCATTCAGAAGGCAGGCTTTGATTCTACCTATCAGGGCCAACCTGTTGAAAAAGGCAAGGAGATAATTATACAATGTTCCAGAAGAAAGATCAAGATACTAATTAACAATCTTTGTTACGGGAATCGAACCCAGGTCTTCTGTGCGCGACGACGAAGTATCTGACCGCTACACCACATACGCTCGTTTTGCACCCTCTAAGATTCGGTTACCGGGAAGTGGGCGGTGCCTCAAACGTCCCACCTTCTGTAATATAATATGTAGTCTTTGATGCTCTACGCTCATCGACACAATTAAGATCATTTAAGAAGAACGAGGGGAGGGGGGAGGGAGGGGATGTTACTTCGACTCTGCCTGTCAGGACCAGCCCATGCTGAGAGCGATACACTATCCTGGCATGCAGGCGGAGATACTTGATAAAACTTCCCGCCACACGGAAGTCGAACTCACGTCTTCAGTAAGCGACGGCGAAGCACCCTACAAAACCTGCACCGTAGAAGCCAGGGTCCCACTCTTTTAAAATCATCGTGCCATTTGGAAAGCTGGAAAGGAAGTTTTGGATTGGAACCCACAGGGTAAGAGATCAAGGGGAAGACCGCTCGGAACCTGGAGCAGAATCACAGAAATCGATGTGCTGAAAAGTGGGAAGACATGGAATAACATCAAGAGGCTAGCCCAGGATAGAGAAAGGTGGAAGGTGTTTGTCCGTGGCCGATACCCTGGTGCAGGGTGAGAAAGGCAGTGATGATGCCATTTGGAAAGGGGTGTAAACGCTGTAACATACCAACACTGCCACGCCGTGATTAGTTGACGGGTGGTCTGGTGTGGTTTGCTCTTTCTTTCCTATAAAACATCTTTCGTCCTTATATCTCTCGGGGGCTCTCGTGGCCTAGAGGTTAAGGTGTTGGCCTCTCATTCAAATTGTCTCCTTTCACCTCCTTTTCTGCTCTCTAGCAATATTCTGTCGTCTTCTTTCATTTCCACTTTCTGCCCCCACCCTCTCGCCTCCTTTGCCCCCTCCTCTGGGCTCCTGACTCTTTCTGCAGCCTTTCTACTGCTACTCCTTGGCTCCTCCTTACTGCTGTCTTTCTGGTAGGAAAAATCTACACCTAGCCTTCTCGGACAAGGGCGAAAAATCTCGGAGGGTCCGTGTGCAAGTTGCGCACGTTAAAGATCCCTTGGTGGTCTAAAAATCGATAAGAGTAGGCTTCGGCCGCCACCCGGGCAAAATTCGAAATTTCCTACCAACTGAAAATATTAGGTGTGTCCCGCGCGCTCAAATGACCTATGCAGCTGCGAGCGCCGTAAAACACTTTACAAAAACAAACAAAACAAACAATTATATCTCCCCTCCCCTTTCTTTTCTGCTTTCGTTACACTCTTTTAACACCTCTACTCCTCGGAACTTATACGACCTCATTGTGTTGCAAGTGCCGGATAACTCGTGCTAAAACTAACACTCAAAAAAACTGCCACATGAGCACTGAGTTCGTGTTTAATGTGTTTCAGATCGACAGCCGGGTGAAAGGAGCTCTCCAACCAACACTGGACACCTACAAAGGTTACAACAGTACAGAGCCAGTCACTGTGGGATGGAACTTCGTTTTCTCAAAGGTTGTCTTTTTTTCAGTTGCTTTATTGTTGTTGTTGTTGTTTGTTTGCTTTTTGTTTGTTGTTGTTGTTGTTGTTGTTGTTGTTGTTGTTGTTTGTGTGTTTCTTTGTTGTTGTTGTTGTTTGTTTGTTTCTGTGTTTGTTTGTTTGTTTGTTGTTGTTGTAGTTGTTGTTATCTGTTGTTTTTTGTTGTTGATGTTGTTGTTTGGTTGTTTCGTTTGTTTTTTGTTTTGTTTTTTGTTGGTTTTTATGTAAGCGCCTTGCAGAAAAATAACTCCTTTCGCAAGTAGAAAGGACATGGGCTTGAACGAAAACGATTCTGGTTATGTTAAAATCAAAGTGCCGTCGTCTAAACCATGTGCAGTCCTACATCTCACAAAAATGGGCATTTATTCTTGACATTATTCACCAATATTATAACGCAAAACTCGCGCCCATGATATTTTGGCCTGGGATGCCACACAACAGTGCGGTCAAAAATTCGTCGCGCAACATATCCTCAAATATCTTTTTAACGGGAGAATCATTGGCATCCTTACTTTGCGCAGCTGTTTGCATCAGTTTGTCTTAGCTTAATCATGTTTTTCCCACAATAATTTCGGCTAGATTTTTTTTAAAAACTGTTCTTCATTAATTTATATAAAATAGTATAGATCTAGATCTAAATCTTCGTCTCGCGAAAATTGGAATAGTTGACTATACTTCCCGTTTCTCCCACACATTTTGCTTTCACCTATATATGGCTTACGTCACAGCTCACTAATAACAATGTTTACAGTAAACACATTTTCCACTAAAGATTTTCAAACTCAAAATGTGCATTCATTAACCACAATGTCGTGATTGGACAAAAAAAATCCGGACTTGCTTTTAAAGGTGATTTTGCCTTAGCAGTAAAACTTGTAAAATCTGTAGGAACCATCCTCTTGGATTTTTAAAAGTATTTATAAAAGGATCCTCTAGAACACAGCTAACAGGTATTTTTTTTAAACATTGATCTTTTGTTAAATTAATTGATACGAGTGTTTGTGCAAAAGCAGGAGAGTCTGTATTTGATAGTTATGGAAATATTTGACAAAAAGCTGCCCCACGAATGTTTTTTACCGCACTATAACGAATGGATCCATTCACTTTCTCCGCATCTCACTGAAGGTGCCTTTGGTATGTTCAAGCTGCTTTTCGTGTTTAATTAAATTATTTCGTGGCATATTTTAATTTTATATTTTACAATACAGGAAATGTGTCTTCGGTAGTTATGGTGGTAAACCCTTCCTGCCGCGTAGTAGTAGTAGTAGTAGTAGTAGTAGTAGTAGTAGTAGTAGTAGTAGTAGTAGTAGTAGTAGTAGTAGTAGTAGTAGTAGTAGTAGTAGGAGGAGCA
>NW_004797388.1:1085160-1087529 GCF_000002075.1 Aplysia californica
GAAGGGGGTGGGGGAGGGAAAAATAGTCGACGTGAATGACCGCCGGTCAGTTCTATAAACCACGAGCCGCCACTGAGAAGGAATAATAATGAGATCGGCTAAACAAGTAAAAAATTAATATGAAAATCTATATTATTTAGATCTAGATCTAGATCCGTTTGTCTACAATTAATTAATGTATGTGTTTCCTTCCAATCGCCCCACTTTTGAACATAATAATACTTTCTTATATATTGTTATTCATTTATGTAACTGTCTCTGTCTCCCGCCTCTGCCGCCTCAGTTTGAATGCTGCGGAATAGACAGCTACAGCGACCTCGACACAGCCTCCAGCTGGCCCACATCTATCACTTACGCTGGCAGTGCCGCCACTTTGACCGCGCCCATCTTCTGCTGCAAGCTGAACGGCACCTACCCGAGCATGACCCTTCCTGCCAGCGCCACCTGTGCTGAGTCACCGACTTCGTCAATCTCCAACTACGAGAGCGTGAGTCGGGCGTCTTCTTGTTGAACATTTTTTTTTTATTTATTAAAAAATGGTATGGGTTTAACGCCCCTATCAACACTATTAGGTTATTTGAGGGGCCGGATCTCCTTATAGTTTAACGTCCGTCTCCGATAGGACCGAGCCAAGTGGGAAGTTCGTGTAAAGTGACTTTCCCAAGGACACAACGTCGGACCGAGCTGAGGCTCAAACCCCCAAACCCGCAATCTCTCGATTACGAGTCCAGTAGCCTAACCACTAGGCTACCGACGCCACTTGGATTTATTTGTTTGCCATATAATGATAACAACACTAGCAACTACATCAACCATGTGAAGATGATAATAATGTTAACAGTAGTTGTATCATCATCATCATCATCATCATCATCATCATCATCATCATCATCATCATCATCATCATCATCATCATCATCATTGTAGACTGCAAAAATGACAGCAACAGAAAAAGGTAGATATCTAGAGACTTATAAGATTTTCAAAAATAATATTAATCATCGTCATCATAAACATCGTCATCGTAAGAATAATAATAACCATCTCATCTCCATCATCAAATAACAATAATGTTAACAACACTAATAACAGCAGCAGCCCAGGTAAGCCCTGACAGCATAAGTCAAGCCCTCCCTTTGAACGATCCAAAACGCCTACACTATAACTATAAGAAAAAACTATAATTACGAGATTGTCTTTCTTTTTCCTCGCTCCAGGGTTGCTACAAGGCTGTGGAGGAGTACATCCTGGCGTACCGTATTACCATGCTGGTTGTTGTCTCGCTCATCGTGGTCTGTGAGGTGGGTGCATGATGCTCCAGGCGTTGTTACAGAAACTATCAGTCTAAACCCGCGGGTTTAGCTCCACCGTCAACACCATTAGGTTATCTAAGAAGAGGCAGGACCTCTGAATGTAACGTCCGTCTCGGATAGGAATGAGCCGTATGGGTTGAGAGCCTTGAAAATTCCGATAAACGACCCGAGTTCAAGGACACCCATATTGGGATTCGAACCAGGGACATCAGGTCCTTAGTTCAGCATGATGCCAATTGGGCTAACGGAGCGTCAGAGTCGTTGGATCAGTGGTTAATGTTTGTACAGCTTTGACAAGAACGACCCGGGCTCGAACCCATCCCAGTTTACTTTTGAGTAAGGTGTTAGGCAGATGTGTTTACCTCTTACTGTACGGCGCGCCATGTTCAGCTGGCATACGTCATCACTCGGTCATTTACACTCATGGCAAAGATAAACAAAATCCCCAGGAAATCCACCTCATCTATAATCAAACTGTATATTAATATGTTGCATGGAATAGTCATTTCTTCTCAGGTTGGTGTTTATTTCATACAATGTTATGTTAAATACGGTCGGAGTTAAGGGGAGCTTTGTGATGCCGAGTACTTGGACGACAAAGTTGACGGCGCACAAAGATGGGATAGCCTTTTCGTACATTAATTATAAGTTCACTATAATTCTCCACTCTGATGCATCAGGGGTGGATGTTTGTCCGTAGGTGGTGCTGCTTGCGTCTAGCCTTGAGTGGTTGGCGGGTGCTCTGGTGTGATATTTTGCTCCTTCTTTCCTTTCAAAACATATGTCGTCCGAATCTCTCCTCCTTCTTTTCTTTGTATGTTACTCTCTATAGTGACTTCTAATCTTCAGCATTTGTATGACCTATCTGTGTCTCTTATCTGACCTGGTCAACCCGACCCCTCTAGTTCAACACCCTCCCCTCCCCCTCCCACTGCCAGCCTACCCCTCCCCTTTATCCGATCTCATCAAGCCCATCCAACAACTAGTTCAACACCCTCCTGCCTCCCCATTCCCCTCCCCTTTATTCGATTTGCCCCCTACTCATCCAACTAGTTC
>NW_004797388.1:1091235-1096065 GCF_000002075.1 Aplysia californica
CACACACACACAGCTCTCGGCAGACAAGGATTGTCAGACTGGGTGATGGGATGGTTGTTGTTGACTTTATGCGAAGGGAACACACTTGCCAATAATTTGTGTTCAACAATGACAAACAACAACATAAACTATAACATAAACAACATAATCAACAACATTAATAATGACATAATAAGTTATTGTTTTTTAAATTATATAACAGCAAAACAATAACACCAATGACGACAAAACAAGATCACCACCAACATCACCACCACCAACAACAACAACAATAACAAGAGACTAATAACAGTAGCATTAACAACACCAATGATGACGACAACATTAACATCGATAACAGTTATCACTGTTCTGTCAGAGAACATAAAGAAATAGGAGTGGGGAACGGAGGTCAGGAGGAGGAGGAGGAGGAGGAGGAAGAGGAGGAGAAGAAGAGGAGAAGAATGAGATACCAATAAGACATTGGCAACACAACATTACTACAGCTCTGTTGCAAACTACAGCTTCAAAAAAGGAGTTGAGTAATAAATATAACCAGTAACAAGAATACGCTTATTTTTCTACTTCTGTCACTAATATATAAGAACTACTTTCCACAGCTTATATCTTGTTACAATGTATTTCAATGTAACGTATTCCATTATTTATTTTGGGGAGTTAGCGCCTAATAACAATAAATGAGGATAATATTGCAGAGGTCGGTGAGGAGATAATGCGTAAACAATCCCTGGTCGAGACACTATTTGGACAGCGACGGAAGTTCCCAAGGAGAGGATAAGCTTTTGGGAGAAATGGCAAGATCGCGATAGGGCGGGGGAAATGGGTGGGGATGAGTTGGTGGTTAGGGCTAGGGGCAAGTGAAAATAAAAGGCAATAGCACACAAACACACACACACACACACACACACACACACACACACACACACACACACACACACACACACACACACACACACACACACCACAAACACACACAGTCGCGGACACACACACACACACACACACACAGGCGGACACAGAAACAGACACGATACTACACACCACACACACACACACACACATTTCACACTGACACACACACACGCCATACCAGACGCCACACACACACACACACACACACACACACACACACACACACGCAAGCACCACGAAAACGAGTTTCCAGTACCATTATGACCGCCGAGAACGACCGAGAACGCGATGCACAAGTGAAAAAAATTATTTCGAATTGTATGAACGGGAGACATGGCGCCAGATATGTATTTGTTCCACAAGATTTATTGTTAATTTTCTCAAATTCAGTATAAGCTTTGCGAGCATCTTCAATAAGATTTTATACTTGTAAAAAGAAAACGTTATTTAAAAAATGTGACTCATGAGAGTTGTAATACAGACACACGCTTACACTTCCCAGCACATCTTTTCGGAGAACTGGTACCATGAATTTTTCGATAACCGGTATCAGGATTTTACCAGACACCAACACAATTCTCTTTTTTTTTCTTTTTGGTAAGTGTTTGTTCGGCGCTCGCATCTGCATAACGTCATATGAGCGCACGGGACACACCTAATATTTTCAGTTGGTAGGAAATTTTGAATTTTGTCCGGGTGGTGGCCGAAGCCTACTCTTATCGATTTTAGACCACTAAGGGATCTTTAACATGCGCAACTTGAAGATTTTTCGCCCTTGTCCGAGAAGGCTAGGTGTAGATCTTTCCTACCAGAAGATCAGGGGTGTGGCAGAAAGACAGCAGTAAGGAGGAGCCAAGGAGTAGCAGTAGAAAGGCTGCAGAAACAGTCAGGAGCCCAGAGGAGGGGGCAAAGGATGTGAGGGGGTGGGGGCAGAAAGTGGAAATGAAAACAGACAACAGAACATTGCTAGAGAGCAGGAAAGAAGGTGAAAGGGGACAATTTTAGTTTTAGAGAAGAAAATTTTTCGGTCGCTACCCGGATTCGAACTCGGGACCTTTGAATGAGAGGCCAACACCTTAACCTCTAGACCACGAGAGCCCCCTACACAATTCTCTGCTAACCTGTAGGTCTGTATAATAATGTGATGTGATTTTATTCTGTTACGTTGTTTGATCTTGCTCATGGTTGTAATAAAGCGTTGCTTTTTCTTCTTGTTGAATTCTGTTTACATGTTGTCGGTGATTACATTTTGTCGGTTGAAACAAGATAAAATGAAATTGCTCTGTTCAATCTTCTCGGATCTTTGTATACGGGTCTAAAAGTTGGATGACCAACAGAATCTAAAAGCTCATTCAAAAAAGTCACTGCAAACTAAAGTTCCGACACATTTTTGTGTTTTTTAAAATTATGATTATTATGTAAATCTAAAACGGGTTTTTTAAAAAAACAGGGGATATACAGCATACACACCTAAAACATTTAAAAGTTGACATACATGTATTTTCCTCAACACCACACTTTAGGCTGAAAATAATACTGCCACGCGAAACGGACGACCAGCTAGGTCGGAAGTGGTGATCCCATAAGTCAGCGCGACTCCGTCCGACTGTGTAGACACGATTCATGAGGTAGGGTGAGTATTTCTCGGGACTCACGTGGAGCACGTGGACACGTCTTGATTTCCGGAGGATGAAATCTACAAGTTTACACTGAAATGTGTGTATTGGGGGGGGGGGGGCAGGGCGGTGTTGCCGTCTCAAAATTAGCAATTTGTTCGCAAAGTTACTGTATGTCATTTATTTTAGTGATCCTGTGTATGCATCCAAAGAGCGGTTTTTTTAAAGCCCAAAGAGAAAAACATTTTAATGACTGAGTCAAGATTTTTTAGAATAATAATTTTGTGTTTGGTCGCTGGTCTGCAGAAGTGCCATGCACAGTTTCGTGGGCATAGGTATATTCCTCAATGAGATTTAAAAAAAAAAAATTTAAGGCATAAGACGTAAGGTTTTTTTCTGTTGTTTATTTTGTTGTTAATGCTGGTGATGCAGATAGAAATCCCCCCCCCCCCCCCGCAACCAAAGCTAAGTTGCCAGTTGGTTGCAATCATTTCACTCCCCAATCGACACAAAGGATGTCGTTTAAGAAGCGGGCTGTTTTAATCCTGCCTACTTTGGCTGGGTGGCATGCAGCATTCCAATAAAAACGTATAGATACTCGATAAAAATGGCTTCCCTATGGGCGAATCAAACCCAGGTCGTGTGCTAACAATGGAGAAGAGTGTAACTTTTAAAAGAACAGACTCTGTGTTACTGTTTGTGTCACAACACGCTGGAATCAGGCGCTCGTCGTTTTGTTTGTTTTTGTAAAGTGTTTTACGGCGCTCGCAACTGCATAATAAGGTCATATGAGCGCGCGGGACACACCTAATATTTTCAGTTGGTAGGAAATTTTGAATTTTGCCCGGGTGGCGGCCGAAGCCTACTCTCATCGATTTTAGACCACCAAGGGATCTTTAACGTGCACAACTTTCACACGGGCCCTCCGAGGTTTTTCGCCCTTGTCCGAGAAGGCTAGGTGTAGATCTTTCCTACCAGAAGATCAGGGGTGTGGCTGAAAGACAGCAGTAAGAAGAAGCGAAGGAGTAGCAGTAGAAAGGCTGCAGAAATAATCAGGAGCCCAGAGGAAAGGGCAAAGGAGGTGAGGGGGTGGGGGCAGATAGAGGAGGCGAAAGTATACGATAGAACATTACTAGAGAGTAGGAAATGAGGTGAAAGGAGACAAATTTAGAAAAGAAAATTTTTCGGTCGCTACCTGGATTCGAACCCGGGACCTTTTGAATGAGAGGCCAACACCTTAACCTCTAGGCCACGAGAGCCCCCCAGGCGCTCGTCAAATTGTTGGCACTTGGACCAGTTGTTGGAATCATCTTAAAGCTTGTTTATTTGTTTTGCTTTTAATGGAAAAAATACCCTTCTATCTTGAATAGAAGTCGAGATATTTGTGATTGAAGAAGGTGGGGGTCGCCTGGTGTTTGAGGTAAAAATTTGTGAGAAAACGGCCGCCAACGTTTGGTGACTTCCAAAGCTTAAATGTCCTTGGAAAAAGCAAATAAAACAGTTTTGCTTTGCCATTGATTAATGTTTTTCATTATGTTGGCGAGCGTCTGATTACACCACGGTATAACCACAACCCCCCCCCCTTTCCCATACGCATCCCTACCACATTCTCATCCCCACCCCAACAATGCCAACAATGCAAACCCCCACCCAGACCGTCTTCCCATTCTCCTTTATTATCCCCTACCTGAACTGAAGTTTTATCAGAAATAATATATTAAGGGGGGAGGGAGGCTACACCTGAAGGCTGTCTCGCTTATTAACGGACCAAATTTTACCATATTTCACGCATATAACAAGTATAGATAGTAAGGAGTCTTAAAATCCGCAATCCAATTTATTTGAGAAAAAGTTTCGCTCCCATGGATACGGCGGCCATATTGGATTTTGTTGACATGTCTTATGTAATGAAAACCGCACTTCCTGCTCATGGAAATTAACTGTTTTCTGCATACGTGTTAACAAACCTTAGATATAAAAACATGTCTGTTGGTTTTTTTCCTGAACGAATTAGAAAATTTTTTATGAATTTTTTTCCTGGGGTAGTATTCAAATTTGCAAAAATTCTGAGAAAACCCTCACCCCAGACACCACCAACAAAAATCTATTCCATATATCAAAAATTCAACAGACAAATGTTTAGTATTACATCTTCTATTTATTCTGTGAAATTTCATGCAGATTGGGCGAAAAATGGTGGAGTTATTCAAAAAAAGTATAGAGAAAAATCGCGTTTTGAGAAAACTGCCGGTAAAGAAAAATTGAATAATATTGAGGAAATGATGGTGACAAACACGCCCGC
>NW_004797388.1:1099470-1103029 GCF_000002075.1 Aplysia californica
AGAGAGAGAGAGAGAGGGGTAGCGAGAGGGAGTGGGAGTGAGAGAGAAGAGGCGGAGAAGGGATGAAATGTATGCATAATTTACTTTGTTATGACAGTTTACTTTTTGTCGTTCAACCATAGCTGAAGATTTGTTTAACGGTAGGCCCGACATACATTCCAAGCACCAATAAAATGTGACTCATGCAGCGCAATAAATCTGTTAACCCAGTAACCCGGACACATAGGTTCGTGACTGGTAGATGCCAACTCTCATGATAAATCACAGACTGTGAGAGACATCTGAAACAGTTCTGGACCTTCACATTCCATCAGTGATAATACCAAGGTAAAATATAACTTTGGTGACAAAGAAGACAAAGAAAATCAACATAGACACACAAAAATCTTCGAAAGAGACCGTACGTTAAAGAGAATGGTTTTCATACCTTAAGGCTATAAAAATACTTGTATGAAGGATAACGTTTTAGGACAAGCCGTTAAATAGAAGAGCAGGGTACCTATTTCTAAAACGTTGTAAAACTACAGTACAAGTGTAGGATGGTACTGTCGCTGTGGTGTAGCGGTTAGATGCTTCGCCGTCGCACACAGGAGACCTGAGTTCGCTTCTTTTGAAGGGAGAATTTCTATTGGGTATCTTAGTCTTTCTTCTGAAACGTTGTGTTCCTCTCAGTCCGGGTTTTCCCTGACAGGCAGGGTCGAAAACACCTCCTGAAGGATCTAATTTATTTCGATGGGGGCGTAAAATACCTATATTTTAAAAGGCAAGATGGTCACAGGTTAGAATTATAAAAATAATCTGTTCGGGTCTGATAGCTGTTGTGGGACAACATGAGAACAAGCCACCGTCAGTGATGTAATAACCAGGCTCTTCGCCAATGCAGGCAAGACAAGTGAGTTCGTAACCGAATTAAAAATGTTCTGGTTGAATCCTCTATCCTATTCCTACACAGAAATTTAGATTGCAAGGGGGGAGGCTGGGGGTTTTCGTGGGGTTTTGTTGTTGGGTTGTTGTTGGGGTTTTTTTGGGGGGAGGGGGATATTTTAGTCCGAGTTTTACGGCATCGCAATACATTTAGGTCATCTAATATAAGTATCGAATATAAGTACCGAAGATTAGAGGTGTAACAACAGGGTAACAAATTCAAAACAGAAGTAGTAGAGATAAGGACGATAGATGTTTGATAGGACAGAAGAAGCAGACCACATCAGAGCACCCGCCAACCACCCACAGAGATTGCGTCAAAGTTAAAGGGTGGATAATAATATGAAGGAAAGGGGGGGGGGGAGTAGTCTGTTTGTGATCGTCTGTTTGTACAACTCCAGCAAGCAATAAAGATAGCAGACGGGCGAAGATGGGGTCTTAATGCTGTAATGCAAGCGCTGAGATTATCAAGTGGAAGACCGAGTGACCATGTCATGGCACTCCAACAGTGTGTCGGTCGCACTGTCTATAAATTAAATATGTGTCCATAGAAACAAGATTTCTGGTCTGTAACGTTGGATGGCATTGCCATGTAAATTTATACTCGTAGTTTAGCACTTTGTTAGTCTGTGCCGAAAAAAGGCATAGACTGTGCTAGGAAAACCTCACTCCCCAAGTACAAACGTTTTCTTCCTTTTTTGTTTTATGTAGGTGTTTTTACGCCAGCATCGACACCACAACTTAGATCATTTAGGTGGCAAGTTTCCGACCCTGACTGTCAGGACGAACCCGGGCTGAGAGTGATACAACATTCCAGAAGAAAAACCGAGGTACTCTATAAAAGGTTCCTCCCCATTCGGGAATCGAACTCAGGTCTCCAGCATGCGACAGCAAAGTGTTTAACCGCTACACCACAGACGCATTGACGCCTGTACGGGCGTTTTCCTAAATATATGTAGATGGGTATGAGTTGGTGTTTGTGTGTATGTTTGGTCCGTTTGTTTTTGTAGTCGTCTAATCCAGTTTTTTACACCTCTTCCTCCCCCAAGCCAACACAGTCCACCAAAAAGGTATTCAGTGGACAAGCAGGATACAAATGTCTTTTTTCTGTTTACCCTTCCATTTAATGCTGTGGCATGCGGGGTGAGCGACCCTTTCAACCCTAAGGTTATTTAAAAGGTGTCACCTGCAAATTACCATACATCTCCTTAAAGTCCAAGCCTCGAAAACTTCAGAACCACACGCAAGTTTGGAAATTCCCAAACGCTGATTCGAACACGGGTCAATCGTACCATAGTCAGACATGGTACTAGCTAACTGAGCTAACGTCATGTCATGCTCGTTAAAGCTGTTCGACTAACCTCATCTCTTATTTGAAAATATTTTATTATTATCTTTTGGCGTAATTATTGTTTGAAATTATTTTATCTTTTGGTGTAATTATTATTTGAAAATGTAATTGTAGGTGTTTTACGCCGTCGTCGACTCTATCTAGATCTAGATCATGTAGGAGGCTGGATGCTTTGACTTTTCCTGTCAGGACCAACCCAAGCTGAGAGGTATGCAATGTCCCAACAGAAAGATGGAGATCCCCGATAAAACTTCTCCTCAAAAAGGAATTGTACTCACTTCCTTCGCGTGCTGCAGCAAAGCGCCTAACTGCAACACCATAGCCGCCGGAATCTCGGAGGGCCCGTGTGCAAGTTGCGTACGTACAAGATCCCTTGGTGGTCTAAAATCGATAACAGTAGGCTTCGGCCGCCACCCGGGCAAAATTCAAAATTTCCTATCAACTGAAAATTTGTGATGTGTCCCGCGCGCTCAAATGGCCTTATGCAGTTGCGAGCGCCGTAAAACACTTACAAAAACAAAACAAAAACAAAAAAAACAGACGCTGGTCTCTTCTAGTCTTGTATATCCCAGCACAGCTGACACCACAGGCAAGCTGAACCAGGACTAGACAGCAGTACTGAGCCAGGTGTCAGGTCTGGAGCAGACATTGACCATCATGGTACACCACTCCTTTCTGTGTTACTTGTCTTCCTGATCAGCTTAGTTTTTCCTCTTTGTGTTATTTGTTGAAAAGCTGTTCAGGCCATCTGTGTGTGTTGTTCTTTGTCTTCCTCTGCTTTTCTTTCCCTCTATCTTACCACACAACAACAGCTTCTCAAGTCTTCTTTTAAGTGGCTAAAGAATCTCAATTGTCTTTCTCTGGTGGTTCTGGTTTAGATCTTTCGCAACCTGCAATTGTGGACACTTCTCTGGGTTTTTTCCTCTCTGTCCATGGCAAAACAACGGAGTCAATAAAAGCAGAGACGTTACGTTAAAGTCACAATAGTTAATTTACTCACAGTACCTGGTTGAACAAAGAAAAACAAGAAGAGAAATCAAAACGGTCGTCTCGCGAAACTATGTCCCTACAAAAGCCTGCACGAACAAAGAAACATAAAGTGTCGTGGCAATAAACACATTTCTGTCATCAGCTACAGGAGGTATCTTCTTTTGAAAAAATCAAGCGCATCAGATTTCTTTTGTATAGCCCTTGGGTCAGATTTCACACAGCGCAACGTCTGGGCTGTAGACTGGGCAGCGGATATGTTGGGTATGCCGACATAAATATTTGGCAGGTTTCAGA
>NW_004797388.1:1104533-1106407 GCF_000002075.1 Aplysia californica
TGTGTGTGTGTGTGTGTGTTTCTGTGTGAGTGCGTGTATTTATGTTGGTTTGTCTGTGTGTATGTGAGTGTATGTGTGTGTGTATGTGTGTATGTGTGTATGTGTGTGTATGTGTGTATGTGTATGTGTGTGTTTGTGTGTGTGAGTGTGTATGTGTGTATGTGTGTGTGTGTTTGTGTGTGTGTGTGTGTATGTGTGTGTCTATGTCTATGGGTTGGGGGAGGGGGAAATTTGTCCATTATTGTGCCCAAAGGTAAAATGTTATTTGGTATCTTCATATTATGATCTTCTCTGGCTTGTACATTTTCACAAACACCCCACCAGCGCCTGTGGTATGGAAGTTGCGCGCGTATGCAGGAGACTTGAGTTCGATTCCCGTGTAGGGAGAATTTTTTATCGAGTATTTCTGTCTTTGGTGGGATGCTGTATTCCTCTTTTTCTGGATTGGTCATGTTAGGCAAGGTAGAAAGCCCGCTTCCTAAATGATCTGAACTGTGTTGAAGGGGACGGGAAGCACACATACATTAAAAAGAATGAATTTACAGCCTGGGTGGGCAGTGATGAGGGTAAAGAATCTCTTAAGTTAAATAAATTGAGTAGATCGGGGCCAAAAACGTCGTAATTTTATAATGTTGTAAAACGTTTCAATGAAAAATAAATTTGCAGTTATGTTAACTTGCCCATCTAAACATAACAGGACTGTTGGCTCTCTGAAATAATTCCGCCTCGATAGGGTTACAGTTGTAAGCACACTGGTCACCTTGCAAGTATAGAAACTGGTGCCAAGTAAGACGTCTCGCTGTTTGAATCAAAGATACTACGTTTGAATATCAGTTCTGACCTCTGAACGGTTATGGTGTCATTTTGGGACACAGGAAAAGTTTGTTGTACGGTGGTCCTTACTTTGATGATAGTGTCATAAATCTTGAACCCGTCCAAATAACGAGTCATTTTAACATATTATTATTTTCCTAGCTTGCAAAATCAGTCTGCAATTTCGAGCATGTTTTACCGAGATATGATGTTATATTTTTCATCGGCACAAAGCATGTTTTGTCTCAGAGCAAAAACATTGTCATTCGAATCTGAAAATCTGAATACTCTCTTGTAACGTTACACCTCAGACAAATTAGTGTTACGTTTCCTGTGGGGATAATGGCGATTAAACTGCCGACAGAGCTGGACAAGAAACCGCTTTGTATTAAACCGGATTTTATGAGTACCGATTTATCAACATCTGGTTTAAACAGAGCTGCAATCTCGTTCGGGAAAATAGCACAATGGAATTAAACAAACCTGCTAAAACTCGTGCGTTGAAATATTGATTTCTCACAGAGATTAAGTATGGGGTTAGCTTGCATAAGGAAATACGTGTAGTTTTATTCGATTATTATTGTTAAGTATGCTTCCTCCAAAGTCAGATGCAGACAAAGATATAACTTAAGGTAACTTACTTTCCTTTCTTCTTTCACCCCCCCTCCCCTTTTTGCCACACACACACACAAAAAACAGTCAAACCCCGATCTCAAAAACCATACTGCCCCAGCTACAGTACAGCTACTTTTTCTATTTTAAATGCAATCTACGTATTCCGATTCATATCCAAATAGGAGTCGGCCGCGCTCTGAGACATGACCCTGAGTTTAGGATTATTCTCAAAGATAGAGGTAAAGCCGTACCACTTAACAGTTTGAGGTTAAAAGTCTTGCCATCACCACTACAATACTGACACTCTGTTACACAGAGAAAGAGAGCACTAGCTATGAAACCTCCTCAAATAACTCATTCAAAACACACGAATAGTGATTCGAACCAGGGTCATCTGCACTGTAGTCCAGTACGATGGTAACTTGGCTATCATCGTCCCCTCTCCC
>NW_004797388.1:1106507-1108355 GCF_000002075.1 Aplysia californica
GCTTTTCGGGCTTAATTAAGAAAATATTAATATCATTATCAATTGTGAAGCGGTTAGTACAGTAGCCAGAATCACCAGCTCAGAAACCGAAATGAACATTTTTCATATACGATTTTTCTGTCTTCTTTGAGGTTCGAATTTTGCCCAGTCCTATCCGCTAAAGTCTTCTTGCAGCCCTCACAGACGAAGAGTTATTTATAGCCAAAAACCCATCTACCCCCTTAAACTTGAATTACAATATCCTAGACCGTACACTGCAATGGCTGCCGCTCTGTGCACTAAAAAAAAACACTTTTCTTCCAAGCGTGCGCACCATGGAAGACCAAGTGAAGGACAAAACACCAGTCTCGATATAATCGAGTGCGTACTGCACCTCCCCACCCCCCACCCCCAAACCACCCCATTCCCGCATTCCACCTTTGCCTTTCATTTGGCTCCACTTCCATGTAGAGTCAAACGATACGCTCCATAATATAGTGAACCGGAATTACGTCATAGGGCAAGATCTAGCATATTGTAATACAAAATCTATGTGTGATCTACCCACACGGGGTCCTTATCAGACCGCGTGCACGGTGCGGCACGGTGCCGGTTTTGACATAATTTTATTCTACAACAACACCGGATTAAAAGGGATTTTCAGCGGGTGATTAGGTGGAATTCCGCGTTGGATTATCCCAGCTCCCACATTGCTCGATGGCAAATTGCCTTCTGTGTTTGTGAAGCGTTTTGTGATAATACATACTGATTGTCGACTGCTGATCCGGAGCAGACGAGGAGTGAAAAGGAGAACCGAAACTGACATGGAAAGGTTATGGGAGTTGGATGAAGGTTATACACAACAAATAGTAATATTGTTACCGCAAGTTCGCCTGTATTGGACGTGTAAACACAGTAAACTCTTAGTGGGCCCCAAGTATGGTCACAAATGCACACCTACATACCGAAGATATAATATTTTGTAACATTGAGAGAGCACCGAATAATCTGATTTAAAAGATAGCAAGCTAGTAAGGTGTTTAGATGCGAGATCAACAAAAATAGATCTCCTTAGACTGCCGATCTGTTCAAATTTCACTCGTCGTACTACCAGCACTTTTGTACAGTTGCACGAACCTTGAAGGCAATTAGAGTTCTCACTTATTTGAGCAGTATGGCTTCTCACAGGAAAAAAACACGGACGTATGTGGTGTAACAGTATAGACACTTCACTGTAGCACACAAAAGACCCGCGTTCGATTCCCGAGTGGGGAGAACATTTCTATTGAGTATTTTGGTCTAACAACTTGAATATTGTATCCCTCTCAGCCCGGGTTGGCCCAGACAGGCAGGGTCGTAAGCCTGAACTATCTAAATTGTGTCTATGTGGGCTTGAAAACACCTATATTAAAAAATATGAAAAGCGAGGCTCACTCAAGAGCAATTAAGTCTTCTATACGATCGGAAAAAACTTCATCAGACGTCGATAGTAGTTTTACGGGAGATGAGATTGCCATTATGAATCTGGAAAATAGTATTTCCAAAAAAGCGTGATTTTCAAGCATTGGAATGGCTGGTTGAATGTAACATTTGCCTTTCAGTTTCCAATCATGAAGTTCTTTTTATCACAGGAAGGCAAAATTCTAACCACTTTGATTCAATGTGAATGTGTCATTATTCTCTAAGGTACTTCTGCTCTTGTTCAATGAATAGTTTGTATTGTGCTCAGTCAAATTGCTTTTGAGTTAGATTTTGAGGCTGTGTGCCTATAAACGCTGGCCTATATTATGGACCAACTGACATTTGAAAGGTTTAATAAAGAAGCGTTCCCTCCCCCTCTCTCGCTTTTTTTTTCTCCTTTTCTCACCC
>NW_004797388.1:1112112-1115680 GCF_000002075.1 Aplysia californica
GTTGTGTATTTAAACTGTATGCCAGAAGGGGAAAAATCATTAAAAGCAGGGAGATTTAATTTGCAAAAGCACGCGGGTCAAAATGTAATATCCCTCTAAATTAAAAAACTGGCGGCAAATGTATTTACAAAATGCATTCAAATCAAACTTTGAAGTAAGACGTTATCTTTGCCCACATCTCACACCTGAGTTGTCACAAAGCACCTTTTCAAATAAAAATGGCTCCTGACATCCCGGGACCTGCTGTCGTCTTTCTTTTACCGGCAACGTAACGGTCGGGGGAAGAACGAGGGAAGAAGAAGTAGAAGAGAGAAGAAAAAAATCTCTCACCACGCGGGAAGGAGTCTCACGTCTGTTCGCTGTACTGTGGACAAACCCGCGCTTAGTGGTGGTGGTAGTGTGGTGGTGGGGCGCTCGCTCCAAGCAAGCTCAGTCGATCTCAACAATACGTCCAGGAGTAACTGAGGTGGGAATATTATGCGTGTATGTATTTGCCTGCGTCGGTCTTTCTCTCAACAGCGCTGTGATTCGGACGGACTGATTTGTGAGGACAAGATCTTAAGTGCAGCCCAGGACGAGAGGGAGAGGTCGATCGGCGTGAAAGAAAGCGGAAAGACAGTCATTAAACCAGATTTACAGGGCGCCACCCCAGCGGGGCATTCTCACCCTATGCTCCGCGGATAATATCATTACACTCCTGCTTCTTGTTTCTACAGTTTTCTTCACGGCACTTTCTGAAACATCAAATTAACTTCCTCTGGGCTATGAGCGAGAGGTGTGGGAGAATGCGGATATATAAAATACCGATCCCTTTCTGAGTGAAACAAGTTGTTAAATCAAACATTATAAGCAAAACAAAAGTCAAATCAAGAGGTGAAAGAGTCTGAATTTATAGAACAAAAAGAAAAATCATATTAAGCCAATGTAAAGAAAAGACTGCGCTTATTTTTATGTGACACCGCGAGGCGACTAAGGTCGTGGAGAAATGTATACCCCCAGCTAAATGAAGGCAACGCCCTGGACCGTTATCTGGTTTGTAGAAAGGTGCGCGGGAGAACTTAATATGTGTGTGTACACAAACGTGTATGTGCCAAGGAGCGTATCTAACAAACCGGAAACTTTCAAGAGGACAGGTTTTTTGTCCTATTAATCTTTCCAGCCGAGTAGCGGATGAGTGTGACGTGATTCTGTGTGGATCTACTGGTCCGTGATACGTTTGGGAGGAGTTCCATCCAGAATTTGAATTTTCCAAGTTACGGTAAGTTGATAAACGGTGCTCTTTTCTTTTTGTGGAATAAGTTCTGTAATACAGTCTGAAGTCCCTGACCTTGCTGTGTACTGGTATTGTTGTTACTGATGCTAATTCGGGGGTTGTTGCTGTTGTCGTTGTTGTTGCTGTTGCCTCAGCTATTGCTACCAGTAACCATTGTTGTTGTTGTTGTTGGTGGTGGTGATGGTGGTGTTCATCTTCTTCTTCTTCTTCTTCTTCTTCTTCTTCTTCTTCTTCTTCTTCTTCTTCTGCTGCTGCTGCTGCTGCTTCTGTTGCTGCTGCTGCTGTTGTTGCTGCTGCTGTTGCTGCTCTTTTGTGAGATGTTTTTGCTTTGTTGAGTCCTGCTAGTGTTGCTTCTTTATTTTGCAGTATATTTCGTTTTAGAAGTCTGTCGTTCAATGTGCCAGTTACATAATATTCTTCAAATTTTATTGCTTTTATTTTGGTTAAACTTGTTTCACGGTCTATTAGTAGTTTTCACAATTAATTTCTATTCTAGAGCTTCACCCTTCAGAACTACATTTGTGCTGTCCCCATTCGGGACGTTCAACTTCGCTCAGACCCTCTCTTTGCTTTTTGTTTTTTTCAAAAACACATACAGAAATAATATCACTGCTTCCAGACCACAGAAAACACAATCATGTAGGCTTTTTCATCAATTGCTGGTGTCTATAGTATTATACAATGTCTGAACACTGCGAACCAAATTAATTCAGAATCAGTGTCTGAAATGTCTTCGAGACTTTAATCCGAATTAAAAATCTAGCATAAGTAGAATGAACACAACTTTTGATCGCAAAGGGATTCTGTTTTTGTGTAATTTGTTTGGGGGTGGGGGTTGTTTTTGTTGTTTTTTTTTGGGGGGGGGTTGGTTAGTATAATTTTATTTTGTTTTGATTTGAAGTAGTAATTTTTATTTCTTTATTTCGGCGATCGTGTGGGGATGCATCAAGGCTTGGGACTGTCAACTTTCTCACCCTATACAATTACAATACCTTCTGTCAGAACCTCTAACATGTACTTTCCTTCTTCTGCGTCTGTCTGTCTGTCTGTCTGTCTGTCTGTCTGTCTGTCTGTCTGTCTGTCTGTCTGTGTCCGTGTGCTTGAATATGTCTGTCTTACATTTTCCCATTACTAAATGAACATTATTGGATCAATGTGCTTCTCTTTACTCAAACAAACAAACAAACAAACAAACAAACAAACAAACAAACAAACAAACAAATACAACAAACAAACAAGATCCGCTTCCATGTCTTTGGTGGTGGCCTACAGTTATCCTATCGCCAGTGACCGACAATAACCCACATTCAAAAGAAAATGTAGACGGTCGGATTGATCTGATAAAAAAAAACATCTCGCCTTCAGCGAATTGGTCGATTGATTGTGAATGCTGTGGGCCCCGTCGCCACAAGTTTTTGATCATTTAGGAGGCCACCTGCTGCGACCTGGTCAAAGAAAGGAAACCCGGACAGAGCGAGGTTATAATATTTCCCATGAGGAAGACATAGATGCTAGTCAGTGGGTGGTTGGCGGGTGTTCTGGTGAGGTGTGCTCCTTCTCTGCTGTCACAAACATCTATATCGTCCTTATCTCTCGTCGTTTCGCACTTATTTGGCTTATCTGTGTTGTATGTAAGTGCCGTAAAACTCTACCGAAAAAAGACACTAGACAAATAGACTTGCCGTTTCGATACTATGTCATTAATTGTATATATTCAACCGCAGTTTTAACCAATTTCTTCCTTTCCAATTCCTGCCGATTTTTCGCACACTATGTTATAGAGGACGGTTTTCTGGTTCCAGCGACACCAAAATCGTCTTACTTTGTTGCAATGTTATTTACCCCCATAGTGAAGTCCACAGCTAAAATTGTTTTGAGCCCTCATATGACCTTATGCAGTTGCGAGCGCCGTAAAACCCCGTACTAAACTAAAACAGCTTAATTTAGATGCTATTCGCCTATTTCCCGAACTCGCTTCTCTGACGTGCAGCGGTATAGAGAGCCTAACCATTACGTCCCAGGCACCGGTGTTCAGGGAATACACGGAAGGAAGAAGATTGATACTGAAAGATGAGCTAGGAGGACACTCGTACAATACACAGTACATTATGACAACAATACAATCAGAGGAGGTGCACACTCGCACAAAACATTATAACAACAATATACTCAAAGGAGGAGCACACTCGTATAATACACTGTACATTATGACAACAATACACTCAGAGGCGTATGCATAATCTTATGTCTGCACTGTTCTCCAATGTCTCTTTCTATTCTCTCTCTCTCTCTCTC
>NW_004797388.1:1117061-1119317 GCF_000002075.1 Aplysia californica
ACCCCCCACGCAGCGTCTGTGATGTTGCGTTAGAAGCTTCGCTGTCGCATGTGATGTAGACGACTTGAGTTTGATTCCCTTTGGGGAGAATTTTTATCCAACTTATCCGTCTTTCTGTTGGAATCAGGAATGTTGTATCCGTCTCAGCTTGGGTTGGTCCAGATTTGCAAGGTCGAAGCTGCCGGCCTCCTAAATGGTCTAATTAGTATCGTTGAGGGCGTTAAACACTTTTTAAAAAAATTTTATACTACAATAGTTGTACTATATAGTGGGTTATATTTCAGTAAAGTCTTAAACGGGAATTATGATACTTACGGTAGCAACACTTAGCTCAGAGTTTTACGTGCAGTGATCTGCCAAAGCTTACGGTCGATAGCTACTGTCGTGCGCTCTGCCAGACTTAGGCCAATCCATGCATTGATGTTATAGGTCCACGTTGTTCGTTGTCCACCCTAGGTCCTTTTGCCCCACATCTTACCTTCGAGTATTTCCTTTTCAATGGTCTGGTGGTGTTTCAATATGACTAAAACATTGAGTTTTTCTACTTTCCATTTTGTTAAGCAAGGTTTGTCTGGTGTAGAAAATGTGACATACCTCGTGGAAACATGATATTATAGAACAAGTAATTAGTTTTGTGTAGCCTACAAGTAGGTCACTTAAGATCTTAGTCATCTCATTATGCATTTGACGAGAGAGAATGAAGGGGTTTCGAGTATCGGACAAAGTGTGTGCCTTCATTAGTAAAAAACTAAAACATTTAGAACAATAAAATGGTCATTGATCACTGTGATATGTTTTGTAGCTGCGGTAATTGTATAGCTTTGACGCCTCTTTCAACACTTAAGTTATTCAAGAGGCAGGACCTCGGAATGTACTGTCCATCTCCGATATAATCTAGCCAAGTGGATTTGAAAATCTTGAAAACTCCCGAACAAACTCAGATTGAAAAATGCTTCGTTAGGGATTCAAATTAGGGCCATCCACATCACAGTCCAACATCATAGCAAATAAGCAAATGGATTGCCTCCGGTTGTATGTGTGTGTGTGTGTGTGTGTGTGAGTGCGTGTGTGTGTGTGTGTGTTAGTGTGTGTGTGCGTGTGTGTGTGTGTATGTGTGTGTGTGTGTGTGTGCGTGTGAGTGTGTGTGTGTGTGTGTGCGCGCGTGTGTGTGTGTGTGTGTGTATGTGTGTGTGTGTGTGTGTGTGTGTGTGTGTGTGTGTGTGTGTGTGTGTGTGTGTGTGTGTGTTTAGGAAACGATACTCTATAAAAATGCTCCCCTCAGAGGAATCAAAACCAGGTCTCCTACAGGTGACGGCGAAACACCTAAATGCTATACCGCGGGCGTCAGTTTCTGTTCAGTCGAAATTAGTCTAAAAATGTGCATTAGATTATAGAAGCAACACTTTGCTCCTTCTTTTCTATCAAAGGTCTATCTTTTATCAGCCTTATTTTTTGGTGGTTGTTACTCTCTTGTAAAACCTTTAATCTTCGGCACTTATTATGACCATGTTGAGTTGCAAGTGCCATTAAACTCTTACTAATGTAAAAAAAAAAAAAAATAAATAAATAAATAGATAAATAAATACATGTAAATAAAAAAACCAAAGCAACACTTGTATCGTATGTGTGTACACAATGAAAAGATAAAATCGGTCAGAACCGGAATGGTTAGTCCAAATTTGTCCTTACTTTACTTTGGCCCACAGCACAGCAGCGCGGTAATGATCTGTTCTACAGACGTAACATTTGATTAAGCAACACACTGATGATCTGTTCAACAGACGTAACATTTGATTAAGCAACACACTGATGATCTGTTCTACAGACGTAACATTTGATTAAGCAACACACGTGGAGAAAGTGCATCAACAAGTACACACTATGGGATGACGTCATGAACTGAGCGGGTCTCGCCTGAACTTTGTTCGTAAATCTATTCCTAGAGGTGTTCTTGGTTGCCAAAAACTGTTCTCTCACCTCTCCTCTATCCCTTAAACCGTTTCAGTTCAAATCAAAATCAAAACAAATCACGACAGAGCAAGGGAAACGGTATCGTAAAAAAGAAAACCAAAAGAAAACGAGGAAAAAGAAAACAATGAATGTACCGATTGCCTACGGTGTAGAGAGTTTGTTTGTTTGTTTTTAAAGGGGGGGGTGCGGAGTCAGGCTCATGGAAAGAGCCTTTTCAACATTCTCAAGTGGCCCAATACCAGACTCATTTCTTCCTTGACAATTCAGACAACCTTCATCCCCCCC
>NW_004797388.1:1119485-1122237 GCF_000002075.1 Aplysia californica
AGAGAGAGAGAGAGAGAGAGAGAGAGCTAGATTGGACATTATACTTCGTGCGGGGGCTCTCGTGGCCTACAGGTTAAGGTGTTTGCCTCTCATTCAATAGGTCCCCCGTTCGAATCCTGATAGCGTCGGAAATTTTTATTCCCCTTTCACCTCCTTTCCTGATCTCTAGCAATGTTCTGTCGTCTGCTTTAGTCTCCACTTTCTGCCCCCACCCCCTTACCTCCTTTGCCCCCTCTTCTGGGCTCCTGACGCTTTCTGCAGCCTTTCTACTTCTACTCCTTGGCTCCTTCTTACTGCTGTTTTTCAGCTACATTCCTGATCTTCTGGTAGGAAAGATCTACATCTAGCTTTCTCGGACAATTGTAAAAAACCTCGGAGGTCCCGTGTGCAAGTTGCGAACGTTAAAGATCCCTTGGTAGTCCAAAATATACAGGAATAGGCTTCGGCCGCCACCCGGGCAAAATTCAAAATTTCCTATAAACTGAAACGGTTTAATGTGTCTGGCGCGCTCATATGTCCTTATGCAGTTTCGAGGGCCGCAAAACACTTTTTTTTAAATACATAGTGCTGTCATCTCAGCTAGCATCAGGCTATGTGGAGTGAGGGTGACCCTGGTTAGAATCTTTAACAAGTCATCTTGAGTAAATGCCTTCTTAACTCCATTGAAATAGACGACGACTGAACCCATACCACATCATATCACGCTCTAACAAACTTTATTAAATTATACTTTGCAAGGGAATGCCACATATCACGCCATATCAAACTTTACCATCACCATAATACTATCATATTGTGCAGTTTCTTACCATATCATGCCTCATCTTACTGCACCATCTTGTACTAACCGACGGGTATAGTTAATTGGTTACTCTAAGATTTTTGCAACCTCACAATTACAAAGTTCTATCTGACATTTTGCGCCGTTTTAAGTTACTAAGACCCTGAGATCAAAAACCAAAAGTCTACAGCAGCTCCACATCTCAAACGCATTTATTTTGTTTTCTTCTTTCCATGTTAAAGTCCAGGTCTCTGCGCCATATACGAATATGAGGAAGATGTAGCATTCCAGCATTTTCCTTCTTAAAGTGAGAGATAGTTGCCTGGATTCAAATAGTTTGTACATTTGGCTGAATCTTCGTTTTGCAGCTGCTTTTCTTATGTTTATTTCTTTTCCACTTCTTCCATCATCTGTGATTCTGAAAAGCAGGGTTAAATCAGCAAACCTCCTAAATGTTCAACATTGGTGCTATGGGGACCTAAACGCATACAATCCTAATCAACCCTATCACAATAATTAATGCCTTATCACACTTTACCACTCCATTGCATCATACTAGAGAATGAAAGGCCACAATATGTTACGCCGTGCTTGATTATAATATCATACCACGCCACGTTACCCCCTCTCCAAACTGTACCTTAGCCTACTATATTCGAACCGTTCTACTTAATTCCATTCAAGGTGATATTTTACACTACTTTACTCCATTACAACGCGCCATACTATATACAAAACAGGATGCGTGTACACTTTTTGTGTACACCGCATCATGCCTTGCAATTCTACAAAATATCATGCTTCGCCCCAACTTATCACGTATTCTTAGGACACCAAACGCGCCAAACACACAATGTTTTACAAGTGCTCAATGTGGCCACCACTGACAGTGTGGACAGCATCAAGCCGATATGACAATTCCCCCCAATCGCGCCTCAGAATTTCTCAGGCCACCGTATTGATTGCAGCTGTTACTAGATCTTTCATGCCATTGATATTTTCTTTAAGTGGTCGAACATAAACTGTCTCTTTATACCCCTACAAAAAATCATACTCAGTGAAATCTGGGGATCTGGCAGGCCAACCATTGAGAGCGAGGTCTTTAGCACCTCCTCTACCAATCCACTGCTAAGGCACGTTTTATATTCAGATAACCTCGAACCCAGAATGCTAATGGGGCGGTGCTCCATCTTGTTGTGAAAAGAAGTCATTCGAATCCGCGTGCAGTAAAGTCAAAGAGTCTACATAACAAGAGGGGCCACTCCTCTCTTTGAGCCAATTTAAAAAAGTCCTCTAAATTCGGTGGCGCCCTCTTTGCAAATGCGCGCCTTTTGCGAACAGAGTTACCCTACTTGTGTTTTTTTTTAAATCAAAATGAAACTAGCAAATTTTTGAATAAATTTCGGAAGAACGCTTTTTTAAAAGGATTACGCTGATAAAAAAAACCTTTTCCGGAGGAAGGGTTGATTGTTTTCTTCGTTTAATTTGACTTTAGAAAGAAAGGCGAGAGGTCATTTAAAAAAAGCAACTAAAACTCCGCACTGAACGAACCCGAACTGCTGATAAACAGCAATCGATCTGCGCACGCAAGGAGATGCTATTCCTATTCTTCTTCTGGAAAAACGAAAGAGAGCTTCAAAACAGACTGCAGCGCCATCTGAAGCAAAGAGCGGACTTCCGGCGGACACTTTTTTGACTGAGTGGGTCACCGTGTTATGTACTATCTTTGGTAAAGTGACTAGCCGACTTCTTGTGGGGGTAAGTAGAAGACAAAGTTGATGTTCCACCACTTCCAGCAATTATTGATGACATGAAATATCGAAAAACAGCTACAATCAACACGTGGACTCGGACAAATCGAGGTGCGTTTGAGAGGAATTCTCATATTGGCTTGATGTTGTCCGTACTGCCGGTGGTGGCCACATTGAACACTTGTAAAACATGAACTAAAAACTTGAAGGTATGTAGATC
>NW_004797388.1:1122360-1124139 GCF_000002075.1 Aplysia californica
GGGGGGAGTTTTAAGTTTGAGGCTCTCTGCCCATCTGGCTCCTCGGTCCTGTCCGGAATGGGTGTCAAATTCGGAATCCCCTCTCTTTGAAAACCTTCCAGTGCTGAAAGGAGCGCTAAACCTATACACACCAGTTCACAGCCAAAGCGCCACTGCTTGTAGTTTAAGCTTTCAGAAGTCTGACAAACGGTAGAGAAGAAATAAAGAAGTTGGGTGAAAACTGGTTTTAGAAAATAATTCTCATTGACCTACTTTTACATTTTTTATTTCGACCTATTTTTCCATTGTGAGAGCCCTTGTTAGTGATCAGTGACTTGTCTTTGCTAACATTAGCGATAAACAGTTCAGAGTGAACTGGCGAACGGGGAATCTTACTCAATTTGCGCTTTCTACGATGCATCGTAATATCAATGCTATTTTATACTACGCGTACTGCTATATATAAGGTTTTGCAATAGAGAGTGCTTTGCGGGTTCGGGGGTTCACACCTCAGGCCCTAGGAAAGGCGATTTACACGAATGTTCCTCCCTTCACCCGAGTGTGAATGGGTGTCTGGCCATAGGCAGCGACAAATCTTGTCATTATGTTAGTGTTTCAGGGCCTTTGAAATGGCAGCTTGCACTGTATGCTTCCGAGGAATTTGAGATTGTTTCAGAAAGATATCACGTCAACTGGGGTTTTAATATAGATTGTAAAGCGCATAGAGCTTGCTGTTGGGCGGGAAGTTGCACTATATACGAGAAAATGCTATCTACAGGGTGTCTAAAAATAAAAGGATGACCCACTTAAAGGGCAATAATTCGGCCATATTTGCACTTACTTCAACAAAACTTCGAACAAATAGCATTCAACCAGGGGCGCGTCAAGTTTGTAAATATGAACTAATCAATTGATGTTTTCGAGAAATATGAAGTTGTGTGGGGGGGGGGGGTATTTCAACGGAAAATTTTACTTGATAAAAGCGTTTAGCTACAGGGACGTGATCGGCTTGTTCTGGTTTCAGGACAAAGATGATAAAACCACTATATTCTCATCAGATGAATATCTCACTGTGCTGAGAAAGTTTTGGAGAAGTTGTGAGAGAAGGTGTTATGTTGTAGAGACCTTATTCCAGTGGGATGGGCCACACCCCTCTCGTCAAGAGTGGCCCTTGTGTAGTTGTAAGAAAGGTTTGGGGAACGCCTATGGAGCTGAACGCTTAAAACTTAATGGTCACCACATCCCCCCCCCCCCACTTATGCCCCTTCCCCTTCAATTATTACCTTTGGTGTTTCTTGACAGAGTCTATGGCAGCAGTCCCCAAACAGTTGAACAGTTGAAACTCAATATTATATAGAAGGTGCTAAGAATTTATTCAGAAACAAGCCAGAGTTATTCAGAATTTCCAGTGGCGTCGTAGTATAAGAGCTTGTATGGAGAAAAATGGTCAACACCTGCAGACTTTGATAGCCACAACTTTTCCTAAGTTTATTTGGCAACATCTACTTTGTATAAATTTGTTCTTCAATACATGTACATAAATAGCGTCTATGTGAAGTAGAACAATAATAATGATTCATTTTTAAGACGTTTCATTCAATTTTGGTTGAAATTATTCAAACTTGATGTTTTCGAACAAGGTGGTTGACTTCTTTGTATTCTGACACAAAAAACCATCCCCATTGTTGAATTTTGTTTCTTCGAAGATGTTTTTCTTTTAAAGTGGTCTGAAGATGACCGAGATATTGCTCTTTTCATTGGGTTCTTTGTTTAAGACATCCGGTATTATTGACACACCCC
>NW_004797388.1:1125473-1126493 GCF_000002075.1 Aplysia californica
GGGGGGGGGAGACTGCGCGCTCTTGGCTATAGCGAACATGGCGTTTGCCCTTCATTTGGGCTCCTGTGGTACAAACGCTTTGTAGCAAAGTTTTTATTTATAGAGAGCAAGGAGTTTTAATTAAACTTACCGAGTTGAAAGGAACGTTAAACCAATACAATTTGGCACTAATTTTCACGAAGAGGGGCAGCCATGACAGTGCACTATCGAGGATATTAAATATTATAATTCATGTCTATGGGTCAGCCTTATCCCGAAATCCCTTCCCTGACATTGCCTGCCACAGCGGTATCTTTTCAGTGGGGTGTACACATAATATGATTATCCTCGGCCCTTCGGCGTTGTTTTGTTGAGTGGTGTTTTTGTTTTTGTTTTTGTTTTCGTTTTGGGGGTTTTATTCAGAAGAAGGGGGGGGGGGTACTTACTTTTTTATTTCCTTGTAATCCTAAGAATGGCTTCACTGCCGACGTTCTGGCAAAGTTTCCCTGAGTGGATACCGATTGGGACAACTCGACTTGATCGCCAACGTCGAGCGCTGGGTCAAGCCGTGTAATAAGAGCGTGTGGGAAAATAAACCAACACAGGAACAGTTATATCTTGTGGCAAACTATTGGAGACTATAATTTATTAAAAATGTCATATCTAATATTAATCAAAGTAGAATCCTCTCTAGCACATAGCATTTTCAACACGTTGCAGAAGGCGACTGTCTAAAAACAAGATGAGATTGGTATATAGAAACCCCTTTATGCCTACAAGAATGCGAATGTTGTAATTCTAACCTAAGAAACTGTGCACAGGCTCATATTAGATTTCACGTAGGATATGCCCTATATCCTGTGTCTGTCTATACATTTACGGTATTGTGTGCCTGTAGCCAGTGAAAGAGGGAAGGGGTCGGTGAATGAATGAGAAGAAGAGGAAGAGGACGATGTAAGCATACACGCACACGTACACACACGCAAACACACACACACGCACTCTCTCTCTCTCTCTCTCTCTCTCTCTCTCTCTCTCTCT
>NW_004797388.1:1126691-1145040 GCF_000002075.1 Aplysia californica
TCACACACACAAACACACACACACACACACACACACGCACACACACACGCACACACACACACACACACACACACCCACACACACACACACACACACACACGCACAGGCGGGTGGTTGGCGGGTGCTCTAGTGTACTTTGCTCCTTCTTTCCTATCAAACATCTGTCGTCCTTACCTCTCCCCCTCTGTTTTGTGTATGTTACTCTTTAAAGTCTCTTGTGACACCTCTTTAATCTATTCTTCGGCACTTATATGACGTTATTGTGTTGCAAGTGCTGCAAAACTCTTACTAAAACAAAACTAAAACACACACTCTCTCTCATACACACACACGCGCACACACACACACACACACACACACACACACACACACACACACACACGTGGGTAGGGAGAAAGAAAGAGAGTGTGAGAGGGAAAGAGAGAGAGAGACGCAGAGAGAGAGAGAGAGAGAGAGAGAGAGAGAGAGAGAGAGAGAGGGGGGGAGAGAGAGAGAGAAGAGAGTATATGTGTGTGTGTAGACTGCCCAAGCACTACTTCCCTCCCTTCAGATTTTGACATCCTCGATATGGTCCAAAAGAGAGACATTGACATGGCCAACCTGTTTGGAATCAATGAAAGCGTAATGGGCGTCTTACTATTTAAATTTTTCTAGGGTGATAGTTGAATGAAATGTAACAATATCTCTAACAAATGGATCCTCGTCAGTCTAGTGTCTTAAGTGTACGTAAACCTGCCCGCTAGACTGTCAGACCCGATCCCATCACCCAGTAAGTGTTAAGTGTTTGGGTTTAACGCCCCTATCAACACTCTCATGTTATTTAAGAGGCGGGACCTCAGAATTTAACGCACATCTCCGACAGGATTGAACCGAATGGATTGAAAGCTTTAAACTCCCCATAAAACATTTCGAGTTCAAGAACTCAAGTTGTTTGGGACTCAAACCAGGACCATCCGCTCCATAGTCCAGCTTTGTACCAGCTAAACCAACAGTGCCCCTCATCACTCAGAAGCAACAAGTTATACTAGATCTAGATCTAGTGTTCATTCCCTTTTTAGGCTCTGCGCACACGAGCCCTCGTCCATGACTGTAATTATGCAAATGAGGCATTTTTGCCTGTTTGTGTCTCTATACTTCGAAGCCGTGTGACGAGAGGAAATTATTGTTCAAGTGCGCGCGGGGCGTCAAACAAATCTAGCTTGCGACTTTCTTGCTGTTTATCTATGGCTGGATTAATCTCCACTATTTACTACCTCAAACATTTACTGTCAGTGAGAGTTTTCAAAGAAGGAGAATTTATTAGCCGTTTTTCCAGATCCATAGCCAGTCCGGCCATGGCTGTGTGTTTGTCCTGGTGGTATATGTCGAGGGAAGAACAAACAACAACGGGGACACAAGAAATGAGGAAGGCTTTGTCAGTAAATTTGTACGGCCGCTGATACCCTCCAATCTCCTCCAATACCCAACCACTTGAGTTCCGACAGTTAGAAGGGATTTGATATAATCGGACCCTAAAGTAAATATACGCGTATGTACATAGTCACTAGTGAGACTCTTTAGTGTAGAAGTAATGTGCTTGCTTCTCAAGCCAAAGTATTTGGTTCGATCCTGAAATAATGCCAACATGGTAAGTACAATGAACAGTCAGTCAGACCTGCTCCGACGTCCACCTGTATAAGACAATCACTATTATAAACGGTCACTTAGCAACCGCATCCCCCCCCCCTTGCGTTTATGACACCGTGTAAAGCGTCCATCTAAGACAATCGCTTTTGTGCTCGTTTACTAGTGGCCATTTTTGGTCAATTTTTACTGTACTTAGAGTTAGGGATATAGATCTATTTTTCTCAGAGTAGCTCTACGCCATGTCCTAGGGAAGGTGGGATCGAGCACCTAGTAGTGCTGTAACACGACAAAACACTTGGACTTGCTGTGTGATCTTCCTAGACTTGTACAATAACCGACAAGGTTTTGATAGTACGAGTTCATGGCACTTTTTTAGAGTAGGTATTTTTACAACCCTATCGACCTAGTTAAGATCGTTAAAGGTGTAGGCTTCAGACCCAGCCTGTCAGGGCCAACCCGGGCTGAGAGGAGTACAACATGCCAGCAGAAATACCAAGATGGTGGGTTTTAAACAAATTACCCCCACTCAGGAATCGAACCCGGGCCTCCTGAGTGGTTACTTGTGTTGTGCTACGACAAAAGACTAGTGTACTATCTGTGTGCTGTTCATAGACTTGTGACATATAAAATACATGTACATGGTTTTGATAGTACAAGTCTTTGACACATATTGAGCTCATCAAAAACGCATTGAACTTTGGAATTTCTGCTTGAGTCTCCAGTGGGGAAGCGTTCGAAAGTAATCACTAATTACCAAAACACGATGAAATTAGTTCAGTGTTAATCAATTAATGAGTACCAGTGCTTTAGAAACCACTAAATTATTTCTTGACTGAGAGGAGGGACCGGCGCCCGTGATGTAGCAGTTAGGCTCTTCTTTTTCGCACTCAGAAGATGTGAGTGAGTTTGATTCCAATTCCTTGTATTGGGGAGAAGAGTCCCAATTCCTTGTATTGGGGAGAAGAGTCATTATTAAGTGTCTCTGTCTTTCTGCTGAGACGTTGTGTCCCTTACAGCCCGGGTTGGACTTTACAATACAGGCAGGGTCGAGGGGGGGGGGTGTTGAAGCATCCCACCTCCTGAACGATGTAAGTCGTGTCGACAGGGTGCTAAAAAAAACGATAGGGGGTAAAATTACAATTACCATAATTACAATACATGTACATGTACATGAAAGTCGAGGGGCACACTATTTAGTATATTGGCCCGCGTATAAATCAGTTACGCTGTTGGTTTAGAGGATCTGGATCTGCAGTCGAAATCTCGTAAAGATAAGAGACGGAAAAATAATGAAGACGTGTGAGACTGTAGTGAAATTGTGGGAATGTGTGTACTCTTACAACAGCGATAACACCAGGGCCCCCTGTGGGGTTACCCCCCTCTCTCCCTCTCGTTCTCTCTCTCTCTCTCTCTCTCTCTCTCTCTCTCTCTCTCTCTCTCTCTCTCTCTCTCACTCACACACACACACACACAGGAAGTTTTTCACTCTTTTTAATTTTCTTTTCGGGGACCAGAGAGCTCTTTCTTCTCTGTATATAGCTTTCTTGGCGGCCAGGTACTGTGTCGAATTAGATACATTATTCTATTTTCAAATGTGGGTTCGTTTTTGTTCAAATTCAACATTGCGATACTTATACTATAGTATAGTACATGGTTCAGGAATGAGTTTCGTGATAAAAATCCATATCTAATTTATTACTTGTGGGAAGTGGAGGGGGGATTTCACAAATCAAGAACTCTGTGTTAAAATCCTAGTAAATAGTTTAGTCATAGTTTTACGACACTCGCAACTACATAAGGTCATATTATGAGCTCGCGAAATACACGAGTTGGTTGCCCTCACGACAGTTCTTAGCACGGCTCCATTTTGGCCTAGGGCCAGATTTTTAAAAATTTAATTCATGGTAAAATTCCCAATCTAAAAATGACAATTTACATAATAATATTAAAATAATCGTATTTACAATTTAGTGAAAAGGCAGATGGCCTTTATAAAATCAAGAATTCTGTTGTGATCAACAACGGAGAACAGATCTTGTAATTTTGTACATTTAAAATACTTCCTTCAGGTCTCTCCAAATTCTGGACATTCTGCTAAGATGTGTCTCATACTAATAGTGAAATCTGTGAAGCATCCGACGCAGAACGGTTTCTCATCTCTCTGCAGAAGGTATTTGTGTGTCAGGGAGGCGTGTCCGATACGCAATCGAGTAAAAAATGACTTCGTCCTTTTTAGAGCGGCCCGATGGTTTTTGTGGGCCCAGGTTGGGCATGACGTTATGGAGTTTATTGTTGAGTTGTTTACTCCAATGTGTCTCCCACAGTCAGTCTGTAGGAGAGTGTTCTTCGTTGATTTCATCCTAGTAAATGAAGGCGTGCAAAATATTGATATTCGAAAAAGAAAATTACAATTTTGATGTTATGTTTCAGATAAACAAAGAAATGAATGGAGTCGAACGGTGTCGAGCAACAAGGCGTTCCAATATGGCTGAATGATACCCAGCAATGGATATCTGGACTAACAAAGCGCACAACATGTGATGACGTCATTTACGCAATATTGCACAGTTTCCAGGATCTTGATACTGATTTTGCAGACCGATATGCCATTGTTGAAATATGGCGAGGGGTTGAGAGGCCTTTGTCGGTGAGTACACAAGACTATACATACTTTGTATTGTGTTTTCGTTCATGCATCTATAGTTTGAACTTCAGGAGTGGGTGGTTGGAGTTGGAGGCGCCACTGGTTGGTCCTACTGCTTTTCTTTCCTTCTGTTGTTTATGTCTGTCTATCTTGCTTTCTTCTTACTATAAATGACCGTTATGGTGTCTATGTACTTGCACATACTCTTGAACTCGAGCTCAAAGTCGAAACCCGAGACCGAGAGGAATGAAGTCCCTCCATCATGAAGAGTAACTACCCCTACAGCTGGGGTGTTTGTCATACACAACAGTCCCTCACATACATGTACTTTCTTAATCTTCTGAGTATCTTTTATTTGTGCCAATCGGACCTGGTGCACAGTACAGAGTCCTCTCTTTAGATTACTTTTTGGTGCCGGTTTGCACCCCCCCCCCTCAAAAACACAAAAAACTACAACAACTACAGCAACAACAACAACAACAACAACAACAATATCAACAAAACGTAGTTAGCATTAATGAATTTAGATAAATAATTATCTGCAATTTGCTGTTTTGAATTGAACTCCTACTAACTTCCTGCTATACACATGTGGGTTATTTAATGGACGTTTTAATGACCCTGTGTTTATGGTAAAGCAGAAGGAAGAAAGGTGGAAAGGATAGAAAAAATTAAGGAAAGAAGATCCTCATGTGTTTTTCAGACCCTCAGAAAAGTAACAGCCCTGCTGAAGAGCTAAAGGTCTACCCATAACGGCTAAGCCACTGCTGGGTGATATTGACTGTACAGAATTTTTTTTTATATATCATTGATACAAAAACACCGTGCTCCATTTTTGTTCGTCAGAATTAGCAACAAAAACATATCTGCACTTTTGTTGAATGAAAATGGACGTCTTTAGATTTGTTCTTCCAAAACTACAAAGCTACTTTCCTTTAACTTCCAGGGAAGAACTAAAATCCTCAAAGTCTGGAACTTCTGGGGTGAGGAACAGGCAAATGTACAACTGAGCATGCGCAGCTTGGATGACTACTTCCTCCCGAGTGAATGCAGTCTGCGCATGCGTAATGGTCAGATACACCGGAAGGGGACTAGAAGACGGTCCCGCCATAGTGCCCAATGCAGGTGTGTGTTTGCTTTTTGGATGTTGGTGTGGAGAGAGTGTCAGCAATCGATATGCGTTTGTGTGTGAGTGAGAAAGGAGATGGGGATGCGAGAGAAAGAGAAAGAGTGAAAGAGATGGGGCCATATGAAAGAGGTGAAAAGTGGAGGGACAGAGAGAAAGAGGGGGTATGGGAGTGTGAGAGAGGGAGGGAGAGAGAGTAAGAGAGAGAGACACAAAGAGAGAGAGAGAGAGAGAGAGAGAGAGAGAGAGAGAGAGAGAGAGAGAGACAGATGGGGAGGAGGTGCTTAGTAGTTTAAACTGAGAAAGAGAAAATACGTGGAAACAGACTGCGGCAAAGACAGACAAACTTTTAGACATGATGTAGTCATTGACAGGAACAGAAAAAAGACGGAGGGAATGCGTCGAATGAGAGAGTAATTTGTGAATATTTCTCTGTGTTTATTTGGGTCCTTGATTTTTGTGAGTCTATGCATGAGTTTACAAATGTGTTTAAAGCATCCTTTAACCGAAATGCACACTTTTTTTCAATTTATCTTGCGTGATCTCTAAGCCCCTACTCGCTTTACAATTCTCTCTGATTAACCGGGGGTTTTTTTTAATCTAAGTTTTCAACATATTTTTATGGGAACTACACAGCATAGCTGACACATTTCGGCAAGATGAAATTATTTGCCCCGTCATTTGTAGGTCAGCCTCTTTACGGTTCTGTGAAAAACAAAGATATGAGTTTGATTTCCAGTCGGGCAAGTCAATGCTACGTCATGTAGTTCAGACTGTTATCTGGGGCCTGAGGAAGGGTGCTGTGTCCTACTCTTCCTGGCAGGGTTGAAGCAACCTGTCTTCTGAATGATACGAGGGCTGTCCCATGGAAAACCGGAATTTGGCTTTAATTTGAAAACTATTCAATATTTTCACATTCTGTAAACGCACACTTGTAAAACAATCATATTGAAATTTCCCGATTGAACACCATGAGCATCGCACAAACCAAACGAACACAGCAGTTCTCCATAGATGGCTACCCACTTGGAAAATTGGTCAAGGATAGAAGTGAGATCTGTCATTCGGTTTCTGACCGCAAAAGGTCTCAAACCTATAGAAATACACGCTGAAATAAAGTCATTTTATTGGGAGAAAGTAATGGCAAAGTCACAGGTATATGAGTGGAGTAGTAAGTTCAAAGCCGGGCATACGAATATCAATGACAAAGTTCACCCGGGACCTTGTTCTTCTGCCAAGACTGAGGACAACAAGAGTCGCGTTAACGAACTAATTCAAACAGACAGGCGCCTAAAAATCCTCGAGATTTCCGAGTCGCTAAACATTTCAAAGTCAACTGTCCATAGGATAGTGTTTGATGAGCTGCACTATCGAAAGGTCTCTGCTCGATGGGTCCCAAAAGAGCTGACTGCTGACCACAAGACGCGTCGTGTTGAAGTGTCTCAGACTTTGTTGAATCGTTGTCGCCAAGCTGTCACGGGAGTCTTGAACGCATCTTTAGACCTCCAACAATACGATGAAGCATTTCTGAGAAGCATTATTACAGGTGATGAGACTTGGATACACTACATGACCCCTGAGACGAAGAGGGATTCAATGGTTTGGAAGCACACGTCTTCACCTCCCCCGAAAAAGTTTAGAGTTCATCCATCGGTGAAGAAACTCATGGCCACGGTTTTCTGGGATGCTAAGAGTGTTCTGCTTCTTGACATTCTGGAACCAGGACAAACTGTCAATGCTAACAGATACTGCCAGACTCTTGATAAGTTAAGAGAGGTTGTGCGCCGAAAAAGACCTGGTCGGTTGTCCAGCGGGGTCATTTTGCAGCATGACAACGCAACGCCACACACGGCAAACGCAACGAAAGACTGGATCCAAAGGTTCGGCTGGGAAGTTCTGCCACACCCACCTCACAGTCCTGACTTGGCCCCGTCAGATTATCACCTTTTTGGACCAATGAAACGCCATATTTCTGGACAGCGATTCACCGACGACTAAGACCTCGTGGAAGCCGTGAAAGATTGGTTGAAATCCCTTAACAACAAATATTCTTCAGGGACGGTATCTTCTCCCTGATCCAGTGATGGAAAAAATGCGTCCAGCGGAATGGTGATTACATTGAAAAATAAAGCACACGCTGAGGTATGATGTGTTACAGTTTTATTATAATAGGACACAGATTGTTGCTTTTATGGACCTTTTCCGGTTTTCCGTGGGACAGCCCTCGTATAAGTTGAATATTTTGCAGTAAGTTGTAGTTAGAATAAGGGGCTGTTCAAATATAACCGTACACCTTTTTGGGATCCCCCCCCCCCCTTTTACACTTTTCTTACATCCCCCCCCCCCCTTCCCAATCCCGTAGTATTACATTGTTCGCTCATTATAATAATAATATGACATGTATATCGCGCCAATCCGTGTTACAATCATTGTTCTATGCGCTTTGCATAATATACATAAAAAATATGCTCACACACACATACAAGCACACAGTAATATGCAGTTTTACATTCACATAACAAAAATAACAGTAAATCATTCAAGCAAAATATGACATACACTCTTTCTTACTAATAAGGGGGGAAAGTCAACACACTGGGTCTGCAGGGGCAATAATAATAATAATATAGTGTAAAGCGCACAGAGCCTGTAGTCAAGCGTGGATATGCCCTATGTATATGTCATTTATTGTTATTATTATTATTATTATTATTATTACTGTTGTTATTATTATTATTATATTATTATTATTATTATTATTATTACTGTTATTATTATTATTATTATTATTATTATTATTATTAATATTATTATTATTATTTATCCTCCAGGTGTCAGAAAAAGCAGTCATGTTCCCGGTGTTCCCGCATTCGCCACTTGGAGAAACTGGTCAAGAGAGTGGTCAGTCAGGAGAGGAAGCTACAGGACTTACAAGAGCGAATCTCGGACATGGACGATCTCATCGACAGACACGAGCATTGGGTCAGTAACACGGTTAATACCTCGAGGCTGTTGTGCTTTGCAAGTTGTCTGGGTACGACAGCAAGTTGGCACATTTCATTCCCAAAATATTATTAAAATTAATAGAATGCCTTACCGTGACAACGGAAACGTTTATGTTTGTACCCTGTGCCCTTTGACGAAATTGTTCACCTTTGATCCATATAGCGTGTCTTAATAAAAGTACCCATTGGCAGGATCGGAACTGGTTGAATACCGTCGGGTCGGATCGCGCTTAGCCGGGTCGATTAATAAACGACAGTTTCAATGTACACTATGAATAGCCCCCTGCCTTGCTTCATCGATTTTGACCCGGATGTGAAGCAGAGAAACCTTTGACCTCTTGCAACCGAGAAACTTGGTGCAGATGTCATATTCAGCGTTGTGATAGACATGATTACTGCGTTCACAACTAGCTATTTCCATCAAAAATTGATTATCGATAAGAGTAGGCTTCGGCCGCCACCCGGGCAAAATTCAAAATTTCCTACCAACTGAAAAGGTTTGGTGTGTCCCGCGCGCTCCTATGACCTTATGCAGTTGCGAGCGCCGTAGAACACTGATTTACAAAATACTGTGGAGTCTTAATATAGCCACACGTTGACTGTATTAACCAGTCAGAACGATAGTCTTGCGATTAACTGAAGCTCACTCTCGACTACAGTTGGCATCTCTACTCTTGTTGACTGCACGCGGAACCTTTTCTTACTTTCAGTTTATTGGCTTAAATTGAGTCAGTTGTTGCGCTACATACTGACCAGCTTCTGTGGTGTAGTGATTAAATGCTTCGCTGCCGCACGCAAGAGACCCGAATGCGATTCCCGGGTGGGGAGAACATTTTTATCGATTACTTCAATCTATCTGCTGTGATGTACCCCTCTCAGCCCGGGTTGGCCCTGGCAGGCAGGGTCGGAACCCCGCCTTCTAAACTATCTGAATTGTGTCGATGTAGGTGTACAAACACACACATAAAAGATTTAAACGGCCGCGGTTAGCACTTCTACTACTATAGTCGAGAGCGTGATGCGCCTTTAAGCTGACATTCCATATGCCCGAAAAACCGATGCGAACTTCGGGTACGAAATTCGCGTGCGATGAAAAAGGAGCCCTCCTTCCATATACCCGAAATCCATATCCATCATCTAACTGAAATCACGGCGCCAGTTCAGTCAGAGCTAGCACTCTACGTTGAAAGCTAGAGCATTTTGCTGTTAGAACTCCTGTTCCTACGAAAGCAGGCTTTAAATTGCTTTGTTCCAGACTTGATGATGGCCTTCCCTTCATAAGCTTTGCTTTCTTGGGTCGTTTTCTTTTCGAAGCTTCGGTCCTATCACCGACAGCGCTGGCTGATGTGGCTGGACAGCAATATTAAGTTATAATTAATGCATGTTAGAAGTTATATTCAAGTGTATTTAACGGGGGGTGGGGGTGGTAAGTGAAATGCTATTTTTTGTTATTACATGATTTAAACGATAAATGATAGCATAGATATATCTAGATCTAGATTACATAGACTCCCGAAAGTTTCCCACAAGCTTAAAAAAAGTGGTTGCCAAGGAAATGGCAGCCACCTTGAAAATAAACACTTCTTTTCAGTCTTAGTTTTAACACTTCTCTCTCGAACCAAGGAAATCAACATATCAACGTTTTCCCCACTTACCTAGTGCTTCTATCATGTTCTATGCTGCTTCGTTCCTTTGAAGTAGATTTGGCGGGAAATAAGCCCCGCCCACTTCACGAAGAATTCGGGGGCCGAAGAAAAAAGTTTCGCAACCTCGTGCGGAACAAAATCTTCGCATGCGAATTTCGGACTCGGCCGTGCGAAATTCCAGTAGATCTATATGGATTTACTCAATGACAAAAAGGTTGGTGCCAAAAAAATAGTTCGCACGTGAAATTCGCACCCGAAATTCGCATCGGTTTTTCGGGCATATGGAATGTCCGCTTTTCTCCCTTGCCTTTCATTTTGCTCAAACTGAGTCAACTGATGCCCTCCATGATGAACCGGAAGTGCGTCAGAGGGCACATTTTGGATACCATATTATGCAGTCAAAACACAATATCTCTAACCAGTGAAATAGGATTTGAAATCGCAGTATCATTCCCCTCTATATTTAGCCTCAGTGTAAAATGAGGCGGTTTCGTTGTAGACAGGGTCAGTGTCGTTTTTTTTTATGTCAGTGTCTTTACGCCCCAATCTACACAATTTAGATCACCTAGGAGGCGGGCTTCCGACCCTGCCTGTGACGCCGATCCGGGCTGAAAGGAATATAACATCCAAGCAGAAAGGCCGAGATACTCGATATAAAAAAATGTGTCCCTACCCGAGAATGGAACTCGAGTCTCCTCTGTATGACGCACCCATAGAGATGGCTATGAAAAAGGAAGTTTTAGTGTCCTATAGGCCGTGTAAGCGATTAAACATTTTACCCCGAAAAGTTTATTCACAAATATTTATGTGACCAAAATGTGTCCTCAGCTATGCGTTCAGTTTACTGAAGAGTGTTTCCCAATATTTGTCTTTGGGGCTCGGCAAAAGAGTTTGAATTTCAACACTTGAAAACCCTGTGGTTGTGCAGCCATTTTGAACTCAACACTTGACCTTCAACTTGGCTAGAATGTTTTGTAATTAATGCCTTGGAATGTATGCTGTAAACGTCTCTCTCTCTCTCTCTCTCTCTCTCTCTCTCTCTCTCTCTCTCTCTCTCTCCCTCAACTTTACCGCTGACCAAACAGTATGATCGGTGCCTTGGTACCATGGTATCAGTTAAAATCTCTCAATAAGCCTCTGTCCCCAGATGTGCTGCACCAATTTATGTATTGGCCGAGCCATATGTTGTAATGCGCGGATGTATGGCCCAAAGGCCTTTGTAAACTATAAAATCATCCTGAACTCTTGTCCCCAGATCCACGAAAGACGAGTTCTCCAAAACGGCCTTGACTATGTCCAAAGGTCGTATCTCAAAGGTCAAAGCAACAACAACTGTGGCCCAACCAACGCTGAGAATGCTGACGTCACCAAACTGTTCGCTGACGACTTCAAGCTCGTGTTTCTGGACAGCAGCCCAAACGAGATGCCAGAAATCGTGCAAGTCTGTGAGCAGATCTGGCAACTGGACGGCCAGCTGTCCGCTCGCTGGGGGGACATAACTAGTCTGACCACGGAGCTGGAGCAACAGGCTCACGGAAAAGGGCCGGAGCTAGAGGATGATGACGGGACTAGAATGGAAATAGAGAAATGCCGTGTACGTCACAGGGTATCACTGCAAGCGTCTGTTTCTTTTGATAGTACGAACAGATATAAAATATGTGATCGAGAAAGAGCAGGATAATGTAGGGTTTTTGGGAGTATACGAGCAGAGAAAGAAATGGCAAACCAAATCTGTAGAATTACGTGTCTGGCGGATGCTCTGTTGTGGTTTGCTCCTTCTTTCTTTCCTATCAAACATCTGACATGCATATTTCTCCTTCTCTTTGTTTTCTTTTTTCTTTTTTTTTCTTTTGGGGGGGGGGGGTTCTTACTATTTTGTAGCACCTCTAATCTGCGGCACTTATGGGACCTAATTGCGTTGCAAGTTCCGTAAAACTGTTACTCAACGACATCTATTGAAGATCTGGCACTTCACATCGAAGATTATGATTATCAGAGCTAATATTTGCTAACATATTTGCAATCTCATTTTTACAAATTCTTGATGCTGCTCTTGTGATTGCTATCACTGCTGTGGTTTTGTTGCTAGGAGCTGCAATTATTGCTACTGTTTTTCCTCTCTCGTATCTGTTTGTGTTGGTGCTGTAGGTCTAGAAGATAATATACTTCTAGATCGCACACTGTCATGGCCGCCGCTCTTTTCTCTCAATAGAAACTTAACTGCGAAAGGTTCCCATTAGGGGCTGCATTAATGCACCAAACTGAAAGATAATAAACCCCTCTCGATATAGTCGAGTGTGCGCAAAATCCCCCCCCCCACACACACACACACACACACACACACACACCTCTAACTCTAAGCTTGCCCTTCATTTGGCTCAAGTTGAGTCAAATGTAGCACACCATAGTGAACCGAAAATACGACAGAGTGCTTGATCTGGGATACATACAACACTCGTGCATTTGGCTAGAATTTTTACATTATTTCTTTAAACAAGCAAAAATCGTTCCCTTGCATTTTCAAGAGAGCGACTTTTAATTAATGATTCTGAGATTACTAATAAAAATAAAATCGTTCATGTCACCATTGTCCAGTTTTATGCTTAAGCATTGTGACTAAGATTTTTTTTTTTAATGTCATAATTGTCTGCTCCCCCCGACAGACGCAGTTGTTCCGTCTTGTAACGTCACACCTTACCCGAGAGCACCAAGAGCTTGAGCTGGACCGGAAGTTGGCCGTATGCGTGGAGACGCTGCGTACGCAGACATTTGAGCTCGCAGAGTTGAACAGACAGGTAAACAAACAGCATCGGTTCGCAGTGAAAGACGTCTTGGGGCAAATGTAAAGAGATTAAATAAACTTGACATTAACAGATGGCAATTGTTCTGATTATCAATCTTTGATGCTCAAAGTCGAACGACAGGCAATTATTACTAACTAATAGAAATTTATCGAACTTACCAACTGTGCCTTCAGGCATCTTTAACCGGAAGTTGTGTTGAAGCGCCTAGCAGGCTGCTGAAACAGCTCTATGCATTTTTTTCGCCATTTCTCAGGATTATGACTTGTGTTTTCTAGGAATTTAATATCATGTCAAAGCCCTTGATTTGCTAAAGACATCTTAAACATTTTCTGTTCCTACAGGCCTATCCTTCATAAGCTTTTAACGTTATCTTTCATTATAGTTGTTCTGTTCCTATGTCTGGATGAAAATAGTCTGTGTGTGTGTGTGTGTGTGTGTGTGTGTATGTGTGTGTGTGTGTGTGTGTGTGTGTGTGTGTGTGTGTGTGTGTGTGTGTGTGTGTGTGTGTGTGTGTGCTTTAATGTATATCGCATGAGAAGAAAGATAGTAGTAAGAAAGGTTTTTTGAAAAATGGGTATTCAAATGTATAGCGCATTGAGCTACTTTTTTGGAAATGCGCTATATAAATGTTACATATTATTATTTATTTTTTTATTATTATTATTATTATTATTATTATTATTATTATTATTATTATTATTATTATTATTATTATTATTATTTATCTTCAGAAAGAATCTTTACGATGTTTAATAACCTTAAAAACGCAGTAAATGCCGAACAGAAAAATTATAGGCCTATAGATCTAGCCCAAGCACGTATAAAGACAATTTCTCATTTGCTTTGATTACAATTTTGAGACAAACGATTTACTTTTTTTAGACTTTGAAATGTGTTGTTTTGTATGAGTTTAACACTGGACAGGAAAATGATACGCCATTTCGAAGACGCTGGCATACCTTTAATCCATTCATAGAGCTACAATACTGTGATTTTGTTTCGGGGTTGTGGGGGGGGGGGTGTATTATTATTTCTAATATTATTATGATTATTATTACTATTATTATTATTATTATTATTAATATTAATATTATTATTTTGGATGAGTGAAACATCTAAATTGAGTCAAATAGGTATTTCGAAGCCAGATCAAATTCAATTTTATGGAAAGATAAGGCTGTTAAAAAGACTTCCCAAGATTAAAGTTAAAGAGAATCACGTACACTTAAAATGACCCAGAATCCTAACAATGAGAAACCAAATGCAATCTTTCATACTGTCTACATTTCATTCCCTCTTTTCTCTCTCTCGCCCAAGCTGGAATCGGTGGATTCCTCAGATACAGCTGTGCCTGGTCACCTCCGCTCTGAGTTTGACGTCTGCTCTCCTGGGTTTACGTCGTCTGCAACCTCATCCCCTGTCACTCCCACACAAACATATTCAAGTTCATCTCCTGATACCTACACTTCTCACAAGAATCCGCCAGTGATTCCCAAGAGTCATTACAACGCCTACCATCACCCAGATAGGTACCGGGGTCTACCCCAGCAGATACAGCAGCCTGCCGGTCCGCACACGCGTGTTTTTGACCACGGAATCTCAGATGCAAGTAACCAAAGTCACAGTACACACTCGGCGCTTGCGTCTCGTCAAGTTTTAAATCCTGCGATTGAAGATCAAAATACTGTCGATTTTGGAGAGAACAGCAATCAAACTTCTGTTCCATTCAAATCCATACATAATTCGAATAGCAGCTACAATATGGACCAAACATACGGCCGAAATGTAGGTTCTCGTAACGTGAATAAAAATTATCCTCCTTGCAAAAGTGAACATCAGGTATCTCCATCTAGAGATACTTCATATGGTTCAAATGGTCAATCCAGAACACAGAAGAGTGTTTTGTCAGTGATCGATTCGCCTGTTACTCAAAACGACTTTTACACGGTTAGTCACAGAAAAGATCAGGACAGTTCAAAAACAAAATCGAATACTTCGTCGGATGCTTCGAAACAAACTAGCAATGTCATGATACATAATCCTCATTCTCACATAAATGCCAACGATAGGGAAATGAATGAAACATTCCCTGAATATTCACGTCAAAATACTCGAGCAGTTGACTCTCCACACTACCAAAGGAACGTGTTGGGTTATGACAACAAAGAGTCGCCGCGAAATAGTCAAGCAGGCTGTCCTCCTCACCCAGGTCAAACGGTACAAGATTACTCGAAATCAACAAACAGTTTCCAAACATTTCGCACCAGCGACGGTCAAGAATCAAAGGACAGCACTAGACAAGGATCAACAAATAGCCGGTTTCAAATTAACCCAAGTACACGAACGCGCGCAGACGCGGGATCTTTTGTTACTCGCGCAAACACTGACAAGTGGCCAGATTGGACGGACGCTCGAAACTACAACCCCATTCTTTCTAACGGGAACGACAGGCCAGAAATGCGAGGCGGGTCCGGCGCGAAGAGGAAAGCAGACGACGTGTTTGCCCCGACCGCTCGAGTTTCCCCGGATGGAGAATCTGGCAATGACAGTAATGCCAGGGAGGACAATTCCAAGAACAATGGTCTCGATTTCTCAGGGGAGTACAAGCATGCTGGATCAAACGGCCAAAACAGTGACCTTTACGTCAACAAAACTCAAACTGGTAGCAGCAGCTCAAACCCCACTTGCCCTCCACGGAACGTTTACTACAACGGGGGGATCAATTCTCAGCAGATTTTCCCATCACATCACATCACAAATGGCGGCCCGAATACAGGTCGGAAAAATAACCCACCGCCGTTCAGACAGAGCCGAGATGCGAGTTGGCCAATTCAACAGTCCGCTGGTCAAAACAGCTCAAACCAAGGCTACGTCCCAACTCATAATGGCATTTACAAATCCAATCTAGTCACGAGTTCGGCGCATTCCTCTGAAACCAGAGCGAGTCTATTCTCAAAACAATCAAGAACGGTTCGCTTTGCTGATAGGCCAGAAGAGAGCATATCCCAGCATCCAAGAATAAATCCGTATAGACCACCAGACCAAATTCAAACCAAGAAACCTTTTGTGCTTCATGAGCCTGCACAAGTAAGATCAAAAGTGGGTCAGTTTGTGCCATATCCGCCCACTTTTGGAGTCAACAATTCCGGATTTGTTCTTCCAGGTAGTTGGGGGACCGGAGGCGAGCATACTTCTGTGGACACCACCGACTCGGACACCGGCTTGGGCTCCATGCACTCGGATGAGCAAACAGTCACTCTCGTGTGAGAGTAAAACGTCATGGAATGCTAATTGCAAGGGGAGTGCAAAGTTGGTGGTCTAAGGTCATTGTTTTAACTGTCTCTTTCAAACGTCACTGTCTTTGTGAACCGGTGTCTGTAGTGTGGGGGATAGGCGCTTTGCTGTCGCACGCAGAAGACCCGAGTTCGATTCCCGAGGGGGGGAGGAAATTTCCTTCCAGTGTCTCGGTCTTTCTAATGGGTTGATGGTCCCTTTCAGCTCGAGTTGGCCCTGACAGGCAGGGTGGGTGCCCGCCTCCTAAATGATCTAAGTTGTGTCGATGTGGTGGTAAAACACCCTTCATTTGTTTAGTCTTATGACGTAATCTGGAGCAGTTAACGATGATGTTCTTTTTCTAAACATTGATGTTATTACCTCTGAATGTGGTTGCTGATACTGCCGTTTAAACGTCTTTACTATTGTAGTTTATTAGTTATGTTGCACGCTGTTTTCATAGAGAGACAGCTGTACACAGCGTAACACGACAACCTGATTCATATTTTTGTCGCCCCACGTAAAGTACAGGGAGGTCAACAACAAAAACTGTACAACTTCCTTGGTTAATATATTCCTACACACTGAAGTTTTGCGTTTCAAATTTGTACACAGTATTTGGAAGCCAAAAGGAATGTGTCTGATATTCATTTTAGATAAATCCACAGAACAGTTTTGCCTTGCATAGCGCGTAAAAAACAACCCATTTTCAGCTATGTCCCCATTTTTTTGTAGCAAGACGCACTAGTTTTCATTAGGCCTACCACTAAAAACCCCAACTATTGCGCCATATTACAAACTACTGTAGTCTAACAGGCTAACAGAAGTTTGCAGATAGTTTTTCTCAAGTTTCCTTTGCCTGCTGAGATCATGGCTAAGATCAGTAAAGAGCAGAGAGCTTTTTGTATTGAACATTTCTTCGCCACTAACTCATTTCGTAAGTTTTGCACAAGGAACGAAATAATGTTGAAGTGCCCTTAAGACCTTCTTTGATGTCAAGGGTGAAAATGGTCCATCGTTAGGACCAGTAGAGAATCAGAACTAAATAATCCCAGACAAAACAACCACTTCAGGTCAAACACACACCGTTCGCACCGCTTAACGTCACCGGGGTGCAGAATTCAGTAGATGAGCCCTGTTACATGTCTGATCGTAGACGATGTCTGCTGCAATGACTTTCCTACTTCTCAACGTTCCGCATTCTCAAGGCAGAACTTCATCTACGACTGTACCATTATTTTTGCAACAAAAAAGAAAAGAATATTAATCCGCGGACAGGAAAAAGAGGCTAAAACAGCACCTGAACATAGATGGCTGGTGCCACGGTGCCTCTATAAATAAATGATTGATGGTCAGGTCAGGTACCATTTTCCCGTTCGCGAAGTATCAGAGGATAGCAATGTGTTCATGATTCCTCGATCGTCTTGAAAAGCGTGAACATTTCCTCTTTGACATTTGGTTCCTTGGCAAAGCCCATATACTCCTTTCAGATTATATCAACTCCACAAATGCTATTTCGGCAACCTCACCCCCCTCCCTACCTATTGTCTCTAGAAACAGCTCCATACTGTGGTGTACAGTGTATTCAGTGGCCTAGAGTACTCATGGTTGAGTGGATCCTTGTGTTTGGCCTCCACTGAACGTGACGAACGATGCGTTAAAATGTGTCGAGTTCAGAGGAGGACATATAGTCCGTAATTTGTTCTCGGAATTTCATAATTTAAAAAGTATTTATTAACTCTGTAGGAGAAAAAAAATGTTGTTCAAAGGTTACAGGGATGGAAAGATTAGATTTTTAAAATAAAAGGAAAGGAAAAAAATACAAACCAATCATTCCATGACTTTCTTTACAAGATCTTTTAAATTGGTACTTTTGCTTTTATAGGTGGTTCTTATAAAAGCCATTTCCGTTTTCGAAAATAAGTTTATTCTTTGTTAATTTTTTAAATGTCAAACAAATTCCTTTTGAATTAATATTATCTGTTCCAAATTACAGCATTCTAGAACAAATTTTGAGCGAGATATTCTGAAGAAAAAAAGTTGTACAGTTGTTTTGTTTTTTATCACCCTGTACGTTAGTTTTGTGCCATTTGTGTTTTGTTTATTTTGTTCAACTGTTTGTTTTTTCCATGTCATTGTTACTGTTATTGAAGTTTGCTTGAGGGTAGAGGTGAAAATGAGAAACAAGAGGGAGAGAGAGAGAGAGAGAGAGAGAGAGAGAGAGA
>NW_004797388.1:1146649-1147838 GCF_000002075.1 Aplysia californica
GAACTGACAGTCTGATTCTTCTTATTCTTCTTCTTCTTCTTCTTTTTAAGTGCCCTCCAGAGAAGTCTTGTAGATAATTTTTCTTATTATTATTCTTTTTTTAAGTGCCCTCTTGAGAAATGTTGTAGATATCACCACCGGTGACGATAGAAACGTTTATTTCCATCCTCAAACAGAACCTCAGAATAGTCCCTGCCCCTGTACGCTCAACTACACAAGTTACGGCACTCTCTAAAAATAGTATCGTGAAATTTAACAGTAAAAGTTTCACATCCCCATCGACACTCTGTAGATAACTTAGGAGGCGGGCTGCTTAACCCTATCCGTACGTCGTGTTTTAACCCTATCCATACGACGTGGGGAACTCGGTGCCACCACTTTCCAAGAGGAAATTTACCCGTTAACCCGATCCGTACCCTTTGCATAGCCAGTCTGTCAAAATGATTTTTTGAGAAATATTGAAAGTTTCAAAGAGATCTTCGTACTACAATGCAGAAGTATTCTGAAATGTGACGAATACAACACCGCGGGGGTACAAAATGACCCCAGGGGCGTACGGATAGGGTTAACCTTGCCTGTCACTGTCAGTACTGTCAGGGCCAGTGCGGGCTCATGTGGATACAATGTCTCAGGTGAAACACGGAGATACTCGGTAAAACTTCTCCCCAAATAGGAATCGAACTCACGCCTTCCGTGTGCGATGGCAAAGCGCAAAACAGCTACACCACAGACACTAGTATTATACTAGTAAAACAATTATATCGAAAGTGCAGCAGAATGTCTCGACAGGCAATTTGATGATTTTTCTATATTTAGTAGCTGAACCAGAGGGCTGAACAGTCTTGTCGTATGCGAATCTTTGGTTTTATAGCAGTATAAAACGGGTGTCTGAGGTTCAGGTGCTTCCTTGTCGCACGCTGGAGACCCGAGTTCGATTCCCGACAGAGGATACACACACACACACACAAACACACACACACACAAACACACACACACACACACAGCTTGTTTAGAAGGAGGAAACCTCGAGTAGAACTTCCATCTCTTTAAGTTTTAGTAAGGTTTTACGGAGCTCGCAACTGCATAAGGTCATAGGAGCGCCATTCCATCTCTGGTAAGAGATAGCCAAAGGAGTGGGGAGTCGTGAATCATTGTAGCGTGTGTGTGGGGGGGGGTATAATAATAATTA
>NW_004797388.1:1148020-1174061 GCF_000002075.1 Aplysia californica
TGTGTGTGTGTGTGTGTGTGTGTGTGTGTGTGTGCTTAAAATGATGTATATCATATAAGAAGAGAGGGAGAGTGAGGGGGTTTCAAAACTCCCTAAATAATCCAAATTCAAGAAGACCCCGTATGGGAACTCGAACCAAGGTCATTCCTGTTAGTACTGTTACTGTTACAGCCCACCATGAAATCGACAGACACCAGCAGCCTGCCGCACTCTGGAAAGTAAGTAACGGTAGACAAAGCACAACTCAAAGTGACTGAGGCATTCATCTTTTTTTTTATTATGCATACATCTTTATCTACCAATCAACAATGTGGTGTGTGGTAATGTATCATGTGGGAAATGACAAACAATGACTATTTTAAAACATACTATTTTGATCTGTTTTCTGCAGTCCCTGAGTAAAGTAAAATGTCAAGCTGCATAATCCTGTGAGAAGAAAAGAGGCCGTTCACTCTCCGATGCAAACTCGTCTGTGGGTGGGTGGACACTCCTTAAATTTAAAAAAAACGAAGGAGAGTCCCAAAATTGGACGGAAGTTAAGAATGTACATGTGTTTAAGGCACGAGAACGTTGGAAGAGCTAGGGCGAACAATGGGGACATTGGTGGGACTTTCGCTGTGAAATGTCAGCGGTAATGACGTAGGGGGTTTTAACCCTCTCTAAGTGACGGGATCTGTGCCTACCACCTGTGCAAATACTAAGGTAAGAGCGGGCTATATGGATTAGGCAAGAGTGGGTTAAAAGAAAAAAAAATAATTGTGGCTGAGAAGTAGAAATAGTGGTTAGGCGGATTTGTCTACAGGAAATGATTCATTAAAAACTATTTTGGGTGAGTAGGAACCGCGGTCTAACGGACTTGTCGATGGGAAATCATTCATTAAAACCATTTCGTGAGGGAAGTAACAATCGTGGTCTAAATGATTTGTCAGTATCCGAAGTTTGAGTAACTACGTTTGGGTAGGACTAGGAGAAGCAAAAGGTTAGGACCTCGGGAACTAGACGCCAATAGCGGTGGGCAGCATGGGGGGGGGGGACAAGACTGCTGTCAAACTGGGAGGCCCACGCTTGTCCCAACGAAGACACGAACAAAATCCACTGACGTAAGTGTACTTTAGCCCCTTCATTGCTGGAACCTTTCCATGCACGTTTGTACAGAAAAGAAGGACGTGTTTATTCAAGATGTAAACAAAACCATAATAACCTTGACGCTCATTTCAGAATAAGCAATTACTCAAATTGTAAAATGTATATCTCCAAAAACCCTTTCTATGGGCCAGTACCAAAGAAATAGCAGTGGACCGTTTTGGAGAATACAAGAAAGGATATTCGTCAACATAGCAGCGAAGAGGCAGAGACACATAGTACTTCTGTTCTCTGGACATGCAAGTTTCCAACTGAGAACTACAGGTAGGTATAAGGTTAAAAAATGCGGAGCTCTTCGTCTACACAGACTATCAAAGCTGAAGGACAGTTAATTAGATATCACAGATAGCATGACATGAATAGGTTACCTCTTCTTAATATCACATACATCATAAAGTTTTACTTGAGCAAATCTTTTTTTAAATATGTACTTAACAATTTAACAAAGGACAAACATGTTGCTCTAAAAACAAAGACACACAAAAATAATCACTCTCGTCTATGTTGGTTTTTAACTTTCATACCACTACGGGTCATTCACATACAAAGAATTTTCTATGAACACATTATATCAAGCCTGCTATCCCCCCCCCCCCCCCCCCCCCCCCCCCCCACCTGTTACTGTTAGACTTCAGTATGGACTTCATCGTGCAGAATGATTCAGACAGCAAACTACAACAAAAAATATGCAATGATGTCAGAGTGCAGCAGAGTGACTAATCAGAACTATTCACATATCATTGGCAATCAGAAATTAACCTGCTCATCGATAAAACTCTGTGGATTAAGTGAAATATGAAAATCGACTTTTTACAAATAAATATTGAGATCATTGGTCTCATGGGAAATATTTTGGGCCCTCAACAACATCATTTAGACAATTCTATTCAGGAGGTTGGTTTCTTCAACCTTGCCTGCAATGCTGGTCCAGCTCACGACAAGGACAGAGTATTCAAGGAGACAGACGTAATAACTTCTGCACACATGAATCAAACTCACTACTTCACTTCACAACAGTGAAGAGTTTGCCCATTACACCACAGACACCGGTTCATTAGTCCGAATAACTGCTCAGTGTAACAATTTTTCATGCATCCCCCTTCAATGGTGAAAATGGTGAAATGGTATTCCCTATTAACACTATTAGGTTATTTAAGAGGCGGGAACTCCCGAGTTTAACTTCCATCTCCGAAAGGACCGAGCCAAGCGGGAAATTCATGTAAAATGCCTTTCCCAAGGACACAACATGGGATCCAGCCGAGGCCCAAACCCCTTAACCCGCAATCTCACGATTATGAGTCCGGTAGCCTTACCACTAGACTACCAACATCATTTTTCAAAATGACGTATGGCAAAGTATTACACTAAGCACTCGATATATCATTCAAGTTACTGTTGTACTGTAAAGATTCTGCCTACCACAGACGAACCATTTTCTGCATGTTTTAGTTGATATAATCTGCTGAAAGTTCTATTCTACAAGTGTGATCTGCTATAGCAGAAATAATATTATTGTAAATGCTCTGGATCGGTGACAGCAATGACCTACACCTGTAACTGAAGTGGAAGATCTCTCCTTGATAGAGCAGTACCCAGACTGAACTTCTACACCTTGCTCATCTTCGTCTGAAATGCCATTCAAGAGACGAAGTGAGTAATTTTTTAGATTCATGTGGAGCACGTGGAGACATCTAGACAAAGGTGGGATAAAATTTACAAGCTTACACTGAAATGTGGGAGTAGGGTGGTGTAGCTGTGTCAAAATGAGCAATTTGATGGCTAGGTCACTGTAAGTCTGTTATTTAAGTGATATTGTGTATGCATCCAATTACTAGATCAAGATTTTTAAAAAAATATTTTTGTGTGGTCACTGGCCTGCAGAAGTGCAATGCAAAGTTTCACGGGCATTGGTAAATTAGTAAACGAGCTAGATTTTGTAAACGCAGTCAGACAAAAATGAACCAGCTCTGATATAAGATGTGTGTACTGGGGATGTATCCAAAAGTCATACATTTTCAGCATCTAAAGACCTTGGTATCTATTATGGGGTGAGCGTAAAAAAGCAAAAGCCAGCTTAATACAGAGTGAACCATAAGTTGAATACATTGGTCAGTTCTATGAAGAAATAGGAATATAAATCAGTGAAAGTTATACGTTAGCAGTAATTCATTTTCGTTCCTTTATAATGAATACAGGATATTATCGCTTATGTCTTTTGTTATAGATTTTTAGTGTTTGGCATATTTCACTATTTTCTAATAAATAATGAACAGCGAGCTGCAATCTATAGTAGCATTCTAAATGACAGAACTGGTATCTACCTCATTGATTTAATAAGAATACAGAATAAGACATTGTATATACTTCATACAACATAAGAGCATTCTATAAGTGTCAGCTAGAGAAACCCATACGGCAAGCGGGCACGTATTAACAACTGTTGTGCTTTGTCAAATAAGAAAACTGAAACCAATACTTGTTTACTCCTGTGCCAAATTACATTATAACTGTTTGACAAAGAAAAAAAACTGGAGCAACAGAATGTGATGTACGGGAATGCAATAACAGGTGGGGGAGGATATTAATTGTTATCAGATCTGGGGAGAGCAACAGGACAAGTTTTTCTCCAGCTTAATAGTACATTCTCAGTCACAAGAGTCATGAATCATGGTACATGTACCCCACACAGAAGCACAACAGCATTAATATTTCTTGCCACACTGTGCATGACATGCTTGAATGACAATATCAATCTTTTCCCATGAGACGCGAGCATTGTCTGATTGATGGTTAATGTCCTACATCCTCAAAGATGCAAAGTAGAATTCTAAAAGGCCCACTGCTTTGACCCTGGCAATCTGGGCCAACCCAAGCTGTGTTGAAGACTTCAGCAGAGCAGAGAGTGGGAAACGTTGAATAAAGTACTTTTGGCCCCTAGGAATCAAACTCACATTTTTTAATACATGGTGGAAAAGGAAATCTGGTAACAAAAGTGCCATGTAACTGACAGAAGGAAAAATGGAAGACGTTGAAGGAATTACCTTCAGTTTAATAAATACAGAAGGCCCGTGTTAAGGAAAATAGCAATCAAATGACGGAATGGTACTGTGAAAAAGGCATATGGGTAATAAATTTTTCTTTTCAAAAATATCAAATCTACAGAGGTCACAGTTTGCAAGGGTTACAAGCTGGTCTGGCCACATCAGCTATGATTGTCATTAAAAAAACACACCATTCGAATTAGACTTTGTAAATGACACCATTGGAATTTTACAGAAAGTAAAAAGTTATAATAACTTTTATTAACAACTTTTTTGACTAGTCTATAACTTTCAACGAGGTATGTCTTTCAAGATTGGTGCTTGTGTTGTGCAAAAGTAAAATTCTCAGAACTGCTGACATTTACGAAGTCTGATCAGAATGGCAGCAACGGGTAAAAGACCAAGACCAAGGAAGACCAACCAAATACATTGTCTCCTAAAACAATGGAAGACAAACATAATCATGCACTTTTTCCTTTAGTGTAACGAGCCACACTCACTCTCAATGGAAAAGGTCAATATTTCAGAACAAATGCAATCCCTTTGTATTCATGTGACCGACAGCAACAATATGGAAAGCAATATGTTTAAAGAAACAAATGATTATGCAGAGCAAGCAACTTTTCTTTCAGGGGAAAAAAGAGATTCAGAACTTATCAAAGTAGTGAAAGATTTGAGATTCTTTGGTACTGGCAAGCAAACCAAAAAGAAATCTAGCTGCTGCACAAAAGATCACTTTTCTATTCTTTTAAAATCGCATGATCCATTTAAAAACAGTTGGCCATCAGATGGATCACTAAGTCAGATACATCACTGTAAAATGAAATAATATGACTAGCTACAATACACATTGAGCTATACGGCGCTGTAATGTGGAGACTTCGGAGACTGTTGTAGAGTATCAGATCAAAGGACGGACGTGTAGTACAGACTAGATGGACACTTATCTCCTCACTCTTGTTACCTACAAACTTACAGATTTTTTAATAAAAATTTTGTCGGCAACTTAAGTCTTTGTTGCATAACAGATTGTTATCAACACTGTTACTGTAAATGCTTTTATGAGTCAGGGTAGGATTTGCTTCCTGCCTCAGAATACCTTTATCGCTGCCCTGCTTATTGAATAAAACTATAGTTTATCTGTAGGCTTCTGAGTGCTGATGAATGTGTCCTCACTTCAGAATTTGGCATTTCTCACAGGGAAAGTCCTATGTAATTGATTTGTCCAAATTCACTTCAATCCACAAGGTTGAACCCTCTTTAACTTTCGTAAACTTGTTCCAGGTTGGCGTTCACACTTAGTTTTCTCAGCTGCGCATTTCCCCCAGAATTAACTAGAGATAGCACCAAGCAATAGTCCTCCAAACTGAGAAAAATAACAGTAATATTCATTTCTGTTCACTCCATCTAAAATGAGCATTTCAGGAGAAAAAGAAAATCACTTCTTTACTTTCCCAAAACACTTTTGTTTTTTAAATCTGCTATCATAAAAATGTTTTCTCCTTCTACATAACAGGTTTTCCTCTTTGCATTTCATTTTTTCAATTATTTTGCATTTCTCGAATGAAACTTTTTCCAGGTTCTTTGTATCATTTGAGCAGCGTCCTGAGCCTTTCGTATTTTGGCTACACGTTCCTTCTCCGCGACCACTCGTGACATATACGTCCTCTGTCCCTCCTCCTCTGTCAGGGCTTTCAGTGGTACTTGTGCCGGCTGGCTTCCAAAGAAGGAGTCGTCTTCCTCATCCTCACTGTAGTCATCATCACCTTGGTACTGAGACAGCTTGCGGGAGAAGGAATCTCTTCCCTTCACAGGGCTCTTCTTCCTCTTGTGTGGCTTCAGCATCTTGCCAGCAGCTTCTGAAGAGACCAAAAAATGTGCTTAGTTTGTTGGAAGGTAACTTTAAACAAACAATGTGGACCAGTCATAAAAGAGTTTATGAGACCATAAAAGAACAGCAAAAAGGTTGAGCAAAAGCTGACAAAGGCAATGAAGGCAAACAATAATACATCAATAGTAGAGTACTGGGAGACTAAACTCACACCTCATCAATGCCATGAGTACTGGGAGACTAAACTCACACCTCAGCAATGCCATTGTGATTTGCCATTTACCTTCAATGAAACTTTTTTGCATAATGAAATTGAAATTTTTTATATACCGTCAAACCTGTCTCTAATGGTCACCCACTGCCAAGGAAAAAACTGACTGGTGGCTGTCTTACACAGTGTATTTATAATGTAAAAAATATGCAAGGGAGGAAAGGGGCCATTCCTACATGTGATGGTCTAATACAGGTGGCTGTCTGAGTAGGCTGGACTGTAGCTCCAACATCCCTTGTAAAGTTTAGAGCACCAGGCCATATAATTACATGCATATCCAGCCCCCGAGAGAATAAATGCCAGTCCATCCTGAAAATCTCCATAACACAAAACTTTACTCAAAACATAAACAATCTTGTTGCCATGAAAAAATGGAAACATCCAGCCCTGATCAACTGGCAGAAGGGCAAAAATTGGTATTCCTTGACTTGTTCTTATTTTTAATTTGATCAGTTTTAATTTATAACATTGTTTTAAAAAAAGGTAACGTTTTGCACTACTAACTCAATCCAGTTCTGCTTGCAACATTAATTAAGTATAAATCGAGTTTGCTCCCCCCCCCCCCAGTCTAGAATAAATCTACCAGCTTTCTCCTTAATTGATTCTTTTCCTACCCTACCTATAACAACAGAAAGTTGACCTGGCAAAGAAAGATGGCGAGTTCAATTCCTGATCCTAAAGAAAGGCACTTTTCTTTAATTTTTCCAGTTCTTCCACCTACATTTTTTTAAAATATGAAAGAGATGACAGTTTGAGAGGCCAGAATAATAATAAGAAAAAAAAATCACCACCTCTTTAGCCAATTAAATAGTAAATATTTTGTACCTGTATCAGCACAGTTAGAGCATTTACAAAGCAGGCTGCTTCTACCTTGTCTGTCAGGACCAGCCTGGGCACAGTGGATGCGGCATCTTCCTGGCCGACAGACAGCGATATTCAATAAAATAACCACTTTCCTACACAGGGATTGAACTTGAGTCTTCTGCGTGCAGAGACAAAGAACCTGCTCCACAACACAAGAGAAAGTAATCTCTTTGGTTTGAGTGAACAGCAGTTTTCCTCTCAGTGACTAACTACCACATGAGACAGGACCAGTGAAAGGAGAGAACATGACTTACTCTCATTGGCTCCAGGACTGCTGTCCCCTGAAGGTTTCATAGTTGTGTCCAAGAAGTTCTGTAGTCGGTCAGCTACTGACACTGACTGGAAAAGACCCAAATAAAATAACAGGTTAGAGTTGGTTTAATACTTTTTACATATCAATCCCTAAAGACATATCACTGGAACAATGGCATTTTTTAAAACAAAAACTGTTTAATGAGTACTGGAAGACTAAACTCACATGGGAGAAGTTTTTGGGGGTTTTTTTATAGTAGAGGGTTTTACGGCGCTCGCAACTGCATTAAGGTCATATGAGCACCAAGGGGTGGGTGTCAACAGAGAAGTCTTTACAGGGAATCAGACTTAGACTGCTCACCTCTCTAGCTTCAACAGCACAAGGTCTGCTTCAACTATCAAGGCACTCCGGATATAGAAGGTCACAAGAGAGTGACAAACATACAAAAGAAGTAGAAGAAAATGACAATAGTAAGGATCAGGAAAGAAAAAGCAGCAGTTCCCTGTTGTAGATCAGGCACAGTTATGAGCATGACATGAATCAGCCCATTTACAATTCTACTATGCTTGAACGAGAAATGTCCCCCCTTTGGGAAGGGCCTAAAGACACTACAGTCAGTGACACTGCCCCGGGGGTAACATGGGAGAAGGAACATAGCACACACAATATAATCATTAAAAGCTTTCATAGAGCTAAAAGAAAGCAAGATATCGAGGAAAAACATACTGTGCCTATCAAAATAGCGCCATCTGACTGGCAAAATTCTACACCACTACAAGCAAATCAATCGCTACCCTGTCTCCTGATTACAAGCAATGTCAATTTCAGAAAAGGCATTTACACTGATAAAGGCTTTAAAAGCTCAACTGTTGAGAGGACAATGAAACTCAAATCAAGACAATTTCAAGACACTTTTCACTTTTCTTCAGAACAAAGACTGTCTGACACACAAACGAAATCTTGTAAGATTCTCGATGAAAAGCAAGACATTCTACTCTATAAAGTTAACATAAATTAATACATGGCAAACAAAAACTATATAATATCCCTTGCTTTCGGTTGTCACAAATTTATGCAAAAAGGGAGCAGTTGGACTGAGTCTCACCTTAATATCTGGTCCCCACATGGACTTGGCATCTGATGTAACCTTTGAACTTTGACCTTTCTTTGGCTGTGAGGATTCCCGAGCCTGGCTCGATGATTTGTTGCTGAAGCGGTTCCTCTGCGGCTGCCGATAAGGTGAAGTGGAGGATACACGAGCGTATTTATCATATTGTTCTGCATCCGACGTCGAATCAGCTATCTTTGAAAGGAGATCACTGTCCAGCATGTGGGAAAGAGCAGAGTCAAATGTGCGAGAGGACAAACCCATCTTCCTGGCGTCAAATTTTTCCTCACTTGACATAGAGTGCACGTATTCACTGGGCAGCACGGTGGACGTTAACGAAGCTGGGGACGGTGTTGTCTTGGTCGCGGAAGACGTGAATCTCGACAAAGACATAATGCTGGTTGGCTTGAGCTGTTGAGCAGAATCGCTAAAGTGTTCTTCCCTTTGACTAATCTGGGCCAGTTGAGATGAAGGAGGGGGCGACGGAGAATGGTTTTCTAATTTTCGAGCTCTGTCTGCTTTTGGAACTGGAACGTCAGACATTAAATCCGACACCTTAAGGTCATCATCATAACAATCAGGTGTTGCTTCATACTTAGCATAATTTTGACCTGCTTTTCTTCCTGAAGACAAACTCTGACCCCCTCCAGCCACATCCCGTCCACCATGACCCGTATCATGTTTCCAACCCTTTGAACTACAATTGTTATTGTGGTCGTTGGAGTTCACCATTCTTTGCGGCTTTGGGACAGGGGCGGCAGACTCATTCGAGTCCGTGGTGGAAAACTTGTGGCTGTGTCTGGGGTCGTGGACTGACCGCACTACTTGAGGATCCATCTCACCGATGTTTGATGGTGTGTCTGAAAGATATGCCCCATCCAGCTGTCCGCTGGTATGAAAAACAGTGTGAGAAACGTGTTTTCCGTTCTGTGTAGGGTCTGTGCAGCTATCAGGAACAAGAAATTCTCCCTTGTGTGTGTGGCCACCAGCAGCCCCTTTGAAAACAAGCTGGTCGTTGGGATGATGTCCATTTGAAAAGTTTCCTGATCCCAGCTCCATGTCTTGTTGAACTTGGAATGCTGTTGGATTAGATGACAACTTTTTCCCTACAGACTGCAAAGTTTTTCTGACGGAAGGAACATTCCCGTTCCCCGCGCACTGACCGTATTCATTCACAGAATTGTCAATGTTGTTGCCGTTGACATGCCAGTTAGGCATTTTAAAGGTCTGACAAGCCTCGTTGACCATCTGCCTCTGAGACTGGTCTGGACTCTTCTCCTGGGGCTGGCCGAATCCCTCGGAGAACCCAGGAGGTGGCGGGACTGTCCGACTCACACCTCCCTGCTGGGATTGCTTCAACATTTGTTTGAGATCCCTCAACTTCTCCAGAGTTGCCTCCTCCTTCATGGCCAGATGCTTCGTCTTTATCACCACTTTCTCCCGTTCCAGTTTGTCGGACTCCTGAAACAAAAAAGTTTGTTTGTTGGAGACAGCTCAAGAAATATGTCAATACAACAGAGATCATTTAATTCAGTTGTCATTGTCAATTTGTAAGTTACTGTGAACAAAGAAGAAAAGTAGTATAACAGAGAAGAAGAAATAGCAAACACCACAAAAGCTGTCACAACCATCCCTGTAATTGAGAACTTTCGTTTCATTTTCTTTTTGATGCAAGCGTCTTACACCCCCATTGACACAAGTGAGATCATTAAAAGAGGCAGGCTTTAACCCTGCCTGTCAGGGCCAACCCAGACTGACAGCGATACAATGATCCAGTAGAAATTCTCCCCTCCCGGGAAATGAACTCGTTCCTGTGTGCAAGAATGAAGTGTCTAACTGCTGTAACACAGACAGCAGTATATAGACCTTGAGAAATTATGACAGCAGAACAAAGTAAGAGCACAACAGAAAAGAAGCATATAAACCAGCACCAGCACTCATCAAAGCACATTAAAAAACAAATTCAGGCTTAAGGAGAAGAAAAAAAAACAGGTTGCAATCATCTCACAGTATAACATTTACTGTTCATAAAGTCTTAAAATACTGTGGCTGCTACTGCGCCTTCCTCTAGAACCTAACATAAAATGACAAAGAACCTGTGCACTTTAGCTTCTTTTAGTTGAATGTTACATTTAGGCCTACACTGCCTCAAGCATCTGTGTGACAGTGACAATGACAATCTTTATTCATCTCTCAGAGAGAAATTTAGTCTTGGTCACTTACAATGGCAGTACTATTACAGTGGTCAGTTGCTTTTATATATATACACACAACAAGTGGGTAAAAGTAGCGCACACCCAGGCTTGTACTCGGTTCAACAGGGTTAAAGAGATTTCACTTACAGTTATAGAACAATGTGTAAGATGCAGTATAGACTTACAAAACAAATTAATAGTTGGCTTTAATATAACAGTTCGTGTGCAGAAATTAGTAAGAAATATCCAATATTTATTTTAAATATATTTTTTAAAATTTTAATGGAGACTGTTATTACACACAAAGAAGTTTTTGTATTGTGTCATAATCTAAGTTATGCGAGTCTATGTATGCACAATAGTGAGGAAATTTTCTCCAGCTCAAACAACAGACACCTCATCAAGCTCTAGTAAGTGACACTAAAAAATCGTTCAAAGACTTTATGCTTCAAGCTCTCTCACCTTCTTCTTTTTCTTCTCCTCATTTTTCAGCATATCAAAGACCTGGCGTGTGTTCAGAGATCCTTTTGCTTGTTTGTACTGGCCAAACTTGTCTTCCAGGGTCGTCTTTTTGCCTAGACCATTGGTCCAGTCACTCTGGCCCACCCCCTTCCCAAAGATAGCTTGATCCAGCTCTTCACGGGAATCCAGTACTTCTTTCAGCTTATCTTGGAACCTCGTCTGAAAAGCAAAAAAAGCAGACAAAGGGGGCTAATGGAGAATTGTACAGATTTGACACTCCACAAAGCAGAAGAAAATACATCAAAACAAAAATGTCAGGCCCGGTTCGGCTTCACTGTGACAGGGCCACATAATGACCTCACAAGTGAGTAAGCAAGAAAGAAACCGGTAAGAAAAGGTTGGGAGAAGTCTTAAGGGGTCCAGCGGGTAACGTTTTTGGTCAATTTTCGATGAAATCATTGCTTTGATCATTGCTGAATCAGATTTTCTGGTCCACTTGGTAAAAAAATTGACAAAATAGCTGAAAATATGTCTCAAGCGACCTCACCCCATCTTGCAAAAACGACTGCTTGGTCAATTGTCCTCTCTTTTTTGTAACATTTTGTGTGTACTTGGTTCACTAAACTTCTATAAATGAGGTTATTTGTAACTGTACAGAAATGATATTTTATACATGATTAGAAATAATAGAGCATATGGTACTGGAACCTCTAAAAGGAACAAACCCTCAAATTACACAGAGACATTTTTTTAATGCGTTTTTCTCAAAACTTTATTTTTGAAAGACCCTTCATCACTAAAATCTTAAAATCTGAGCTACTAATCAAGATAATGTACTGAAACTTTCCAAGTATGTGCAGATGGGGTAGTTACAGGGACCTGGCTAGTTATATTTGAGAAAATTTATTTTAAAATTCAGAAATCGGCATTTGAAATTGATATTGCATTTAAAATTTGTACAAAAAGAGGGACATTACTTTGAAATCCTGAGAAATTGCAGAATATTGGAAGTGTATCAAACCACCAGCCTGGTTCCTGTAATTATTATTATTAACTTAATATTTATTAAGAATTTAACATAATGCTTTTTGGTTTTCAAAATTTTAATGTTTTCTTAAGTATTGTATAATTTCAATATGGCTGACAATGTTACATAACACTGGGTTAAATAGTTTTTAAACATTTTAATTTATTTCTGGGAGGGTACCATATATTTTGGAAAAGTTTGGTTTCAAAAGATGCATAAATGTGAATGTGCCTGGTGCAAGGTACCAAATGACGCATTTTGAAAAATCCCATTTTTTTTGCATTTTCATGTACAGAGATCATTCCTGAACAATATGCTTTTTGTATTATTTCGATATCTTCAGTAGTTTTTGACACATGGTTGATTTTGTAAGGTTTTGAGAAAAACGGCTTTAAAGTTTCCCTTTTGTTTCTGATTCAAACAGATAGATCTACACTTAGAGACGACCTGACAACTCATTCGCTACATACAAACCAACTTTAAAAAGCAGCTAAGATACAAGAACAGTTTCAAAGTGTTTATATTACGTCTTCAAAACAAATTCAACACCATCTTGAGCAAGAATTTTCAAAAAATAGATCTCGGTTTGCGCAGGGCAGAAAAAGGCGATAAACGTTTGCTCTCCAAAAAGAAGAAAAAGTGTGGATGCACAAAGCTTCACTTTGTTTACATGTTCAAGATATTTAAGCGCACTACCAGCCATTAGATAGGGGAGCTTGGTATGCAATGTGATTGGGTCGACTTTATGAATGGACAAGAGAAACCATCCGCAGTGTTTTCTCGGAAAACCACATTTGTCACGCATTTAGGGGGATTAAGCAATATATCTTGAGCTATAAAACATCTTTAAAAATGTATTTTAAAGTAAAAGAAACTCAAGTCCTTGCAAATATCGATATATTAATGGCTAAAGAATCCATTTTTAATGGAACTTAGTTTTTGTCAAAAATTCTATGTTTGACCTTTGAAGCCCGATATCTCGGTTCGAACAAATGCGTCTTTTTGTATCTTTCACCAGGCACACTCACAAATAACAAAGATACCTTTCCTTGGTAGCTAGACCCCTTAAGATAAGAGCAAGAATATATTTGCAGAACAGAGGAGAGATATAAGAAAAAAGGTTTGCATGTACAAAAAATTCACATCATTTATCAATCCCAGTCTTTAATGAGCTTTACAATGATCTCCCCAGAAAAACTTTCCAAGTCTGCTTGCAAATGTCTTCATTTCCCCAGAAAACAGATAAAACAGCAGTTAGAGGATGAAAAAGATATTCCCTGCACATACCATTAACATCATAATAATAATAATGATGACGCCATTTATATAGCGCATAACCCCAGTCTACAGCATGCTTTATGCGCTTTGCAAGTATTATTACCCTGGCACACCCTAGTGGGTGGTTGGAGGATGTCACTGGTAGGTGATACTTTTTTTCTTTCACGTTATTGTTTCTGTCTGTCTGTCTGTCTTGCTTCATCCCCGCACTAAATAACAGTTATTGTGTAGAGATATGCTTCTCTTTACAAAAAACTCAAACTCAAAGACAGACCTTAGAGCATTCAAAAACATTCTCCACTTCCTAGGAAGCAAACAGGGCAAGCAGCCCCTCAAGCACTTAAACAGTAACAAACTGATAAGATATTGTGCGCGACCTGTCTTTTAATCAGGTGTCTCTCCACCAGCTGTTCCCGGTCAATGAGATCTGGGTCGGCCTGGATGTGCCTCAGCTGCAGCAGGTAGGCGTGCTGGTCTGCAACCTGGTCCTCCGCAACCTGCAGCTTGAGTCTGCGGGATGAAAACAAAACTGATTCAGTAAAAAGCAAAGAGAACAGAAAAAAAAACAAAAAAAGGAGGGGGGGGGGTAGTTTTAATAGAGGTTTTACGGCACTCGCCGCTGCATAAGGTCATAATAGTGCCAGAAGATTAGAGGTGTTACGTTTGCAGGCGGTTGGCGGGTGCTCTGGTGTTGTTTGCTCCTTCTTTCCTATCAAATATCTATCATCCTTATCTTCCCTTCTTCTTTTTTTATGTTTGTTACTCTCATGTAACACCTCTAATCTTCTGGCGCTCATATGACCTTATGCAGTTGCGAGCGCCGTAAAACCTCCACTAAAACTAAAACTAAAGAGGTACTACAAGAGAGTAACAAGCATAAAAAAGAAGAAGGGGAGATAAGGACGATCGATTTTCATAGGGAAAGAAGAAGCAAACCATGCCAGAGCACCCGCCAACCACCCACGAGGAGGGGGGAACTAGGAGAAGTTTTTTTGTTTTAGTGACAGTATTACTGCGCTTGCAACACCATTAGGTGATATTTATGAGATATAAGTGCTGCAGATCAGAGGTTTTACAAAAGAGTAATAATAAACACAAAGAAAGGAGGAGGAGAGGTACGGACAATACATGTTTGACAGAAAAGAAGAAGCAAACCACACCAGAGCGCCCCTCGACAACACACAGGAGGGGGAGGCATGCAGAGACACAAAAAGGGAGCCCTTGTGTTAGCAACATTTCTCACAAGACACAGTGACTTGTATTACAAGAATGATGGGACCAAGGTCTAAATCATACATAGAGTTGGTTTGAAAATTTAATTCCTGCAGTGTAGCGGTCAGGCACTTCCCGGTCACACGCAGGAGACCCCAGTTCAATTGCTGAGTGAGGAGCATTTTTATTATTTCAGTCTTTCTGCTGGGTTGACTTTGACAGACAGTGTTAGGAGCCTGATTCCTAATTAAACTAAATTGTGTTAATGGGGGCCTAAAAACACCTACATTTAAAAAAAATACTCGTATATTTGCTTCCATAGTGATCTATATTGAGTTGATGGGGGATGGAAAACACCTACACTTTAACAAATCTTTATTCCTCAACTCACTGGAGACTGGGCCTTTTTCGGGTCTACATGCGCTGAAGACCGGCGTTTTGGGGGGTATTTCAATTCCTCAAACAACACCCTTCCCAATGACATACAACCACCATTTTTACACACATAACAGATCTAAACATGCCCAATATGACATACAAAAAAGAAAGGCAATATCTTTTATAGTTTTTTAGAAATTATTTTTTGAAAATGTGCTAAGATTTGTTGCTCGTCAAAATTGTTTGACATAATGTGTTATGTTACAAAAAAACAAAAAAAACCCTAAAAAATAAATCTTGTGTGTGTCTTTTATTGTGTATTGTGTTTCAAAATGAATAAAAAGTCCAAACTCATGAATAGGCAAGTAATCGATATGGTAATCCTTATGTATTAGCTGTCTAATCCACTTCAGTGTGAAAAAACAGGGCTCTAGACAAAGCAGAATTTTGCATTTGACAGCTTAGTCTAGATTTAGAACATACGCTATCAGAATCAGCGCTTTGATGCTCCTTTACATTGGAATCAGGATCCCCATGGTCTAAAATATCATCAGAATTTTCTGAACTGTCAAAGTCGTGCAAACACTGGAAAAATGTTTGCTTTTCGTGCTGCAAAGTGGGTGGTTGGCGGGTGCTCTGGTGGGTAAGCTCCTTCTTTTCTATCAAACATCTATCATCCTGATCTCTCATCCTTCTCTTTTTGTCTTTGTAACTCTCTTGTAAGACCTAACCTTCCACCTTATTGTGTTGCATGTGCCGTAAAACTTACTAAATCTAAATGTGCTGCCATCGTACTGACAAAGTGTGGCGAGAACAGACATGTCAGAGAAACGAAAGTAGGGCCTCAGTGTGACTAACTTTGCTTCCGGGTCGATAACTCAAAAAGTTTCCAGCCAATTCTGGTGAAACTTCGCATGAAACGGAATAATGGTCAGCTGCACGGTAAGAGACGGTTCACGCAGCGATTGCGCGCATATTTTACCGAGGACAAAACGTGAAACTTGTGCTCGCAGAGGCAGTGAGAACCGCCTCTAGCAAAAATATTGAGGCTCACAAATGCTGTGTGAAACATCCAGCGAGTTAAATGATCTAAATTGTGTCGATAGGGGCATAAAACCAATTTCATTTTTTAAAACGTATTTGCTTCCTAAATGACCTTAACTGTGTCGATGGAAGCATAAAAAACACCTACATTTTTTTCTTCAAACTGTATTTTCACCTGAGGTTGGTCTCCGCCGTCTGCAGCTCCTCCAAGGCCGAGTTCTTCTTCATCTCCTGCAGCTCGTCCTCCTGCTCCTGCTGGCTCTGGTCCAGGAGGTTGAGCTTCTTGTTGAGCCGCTTGATCTCCTTCTCCCTCTGTCGTTCAAACGGCGAGCGGTACTTGTCCTTGCCGATAGTGTGCAGGAGGTGACTGATCTCGTCCACTTTTTTCTCAACATCCTCCACACGTTCTGCACAGCCAGTCCAAAATGCAGAAGAACACGTAACAATAATACCAATAATACCAATAAAAATAATGGTAATAATACTAATAATTGTAGTAAGAGTAGTAATAGTAGTAGTAGTAATAATAAAAATGACGATCTAATAATAATATAATAATAATAGTAATAGTAGTAATAATAATAATAATCATAATAATCATTATCATTTTCATAATAATAATAATAATCATAATCATAATCATAACAATCATCATCATTTTCATAATAATAATAATAATAATAATAATAACAATAATAATAATAATAATGATAATAATAATAATAATAAATAGCATTTGTATAGCGTGTATCCTCCCTCAACAACAAGTTCTATGTACTTTACAATCTATATTATTTTCTCCATTATTCCCCCAGCAGACCCTACAACACTCAAACATTTTTGGCTTCCCCGGAAGCAAGCAGCTCAAGCAGCCCATTAAGCACTCAAGCAATGACAAACTGACACAATCTTTCACTGTCGATAACCGCATGCCTATTCCCACCTGGGTGAAGTAACAAAAATGTGGTAAAGTGCCTTGGAAACTATATAAGAGCCAGAAGTGTTCGAAGATTATTTTCCTTGATCTCTCTCACTACCACATACGCAACTGTTGCGAGTAAAGTAGCTCAGACGTTGTGATATCACACCCGCAATCCTCGCGGTTTCGCACTTGGGATTTTTTTTCTCACTTTAAAACCGCACCATTTGCGGTACTGGTTCATTTTTGGCGTAGCCCATTCAATTATCTTTCATTAGAAAAAAACAAAACCAAAATTGGACGAGCGCAAGTTGAGTTATTGAGTTTTACGACAACCGCCCTTAGAACTGAATTTACAATTACGTTTCCCACAATGGCAGATCGCTTGTCTTTGACAGTTTTCGAATCTTTGACGACGAAAGTGACCCAGAAATCGATGGATTGGTCGAAGATTGTTGTGACAAACTGGGTGGGGAAATTTGTGAAGATGAGTAAGTTTAGTAGGGCCTCCAAAACCTAGATCCAGCATTGCATTAGTGGAGAAGGGCATGAGTATGAAAGGCAAATGGAAAGCAGGAGAAAAGGCACAACAAACCAACCGTCTATGAAACACCAGTTAGATTTATTTTTTTTAACAGATAAAGAAAAGGAAAGACAGAGAACAAATCAAAAGACAAATTCTAAAAGGAAACAGGCCCTATCTTGACAAGTATTTCTGAAACTGAAGGAAGTGGGACAGAGCATCTCTCAGCCAAATCCCATTTTCATCAAGTACAATTTTCATTTTCAGTAACAAGTTCAGACCTTTTCCTTTGAGTTTCTTCTCAGTCTGCGTGTGTGCATTTGTGGCAACTGTAGCGTTGGGGCCTCCCGCAGAAGACTGGCCACCGTGCAAGGTGAAGGACATGCTGCTAGTCTGAGGAGTCGACGACGACGCCCATCCCTCTCGCACTGGTCCTGGTGGCCTGCAGTACACACGAAGAAAAGATATAATTATAAAAATAATAATAATGATGATGATGATGAAAACAGTATTAATGATGATGATGATGATGTTATATTAATAATAATAATAATAATGTGTGTGTACGTGTGTGTGTGAGTGTGTGTGTGTGTGTGTCTGTGTGTGTGTGTGTGTGTGTGCATGCGTCTGAGTGTGATTTTTTCATTCATATGAGCAAATATTAATTTTTTTTACAGTTATTGCTCTTAGTACTTGGATTTATGTAAAGCGCCAAGAGCTGTGTGCACACATAAGTATGAGGTATAAAAATTAGCTACATTAATATTATTATTATTATCATTATTACCCCAGCAGACCCGAAAACACTCAGATATATTCTCAGTTGCCAAACACACTAACATACTGACAAGATCTTTTATTGCCTATGAACGGGTATCCATTCCAACCACCTAAGTGAAGTAAGGAAAATTTATGAAACGTGGCATTTTCCCCAAGGACACAATGTCAGGCTCCTGGCCGGAATTTGAACCTATGATCTTTCGGTTACAAGACCAACAGCCTTACCACTGGACCAGCTACACCATATCCAATAATAATACTTGATGACCTTGATGACGATGATACTACTACTACCACTACAACCACTACTACTGCTTCTAAATAATAATGAAGATAATAATAATATTAGATCTTATACATTGAATTGCACATCAATCATGTTGAGCACAAATTATGTGTCAACTTCAGAATTTCCAAAAAAACCTGATTTTCTACTTTGTTGTAAAGCAAGATTTTAAGTACATCATCTCAATAAACAGTGTAAAAATTCAAGGAATAGAAATGCATGAGACTCCAACAACATGAAATGTGAGTTGTTGTCATCTTTGACAGTTTTTTTTTAATAGTAGAGGATTTTACGGCATTCGCAACTGCTTAAGGTCATATGAGCGCCAAGGGGTGGGAGTCAACAGAGAAGTCTTTACAGGGAATCAGACTTATTCTGCTCTCTCCTCTCTAGCTTCAACAGCACAAGGTCTGCTTCGACTATCAAGGCACCCCGAAAATAGCAGGTCACAAGAGAGTGACAAACATACAAAGGAAAATGACAATAGTAAGGATTAAGACAGAAAAAGCAGCAGTTCCCTGTTGTAGATCAGGCAGTTATGAGCGTGACATAAATCAGCCCATTTACAATTCCACAGTGCTTGAACAAGAAATGTCCCCCCTTTGGGAATGGCCTAAAGACACTACAGTCAGTGGCACTGCCCCGGGGGGTTTTGACAGTTTAATTTAACAGTTTTTAGCCTCTCTTGTAAAACAAACGATAGGTTCCTGGGAGTTGGCCTATCTGTGCCCGACACCATTGATATATAAAGTGCATTTTCACTGTAGAAGAGCTCACTAAACTTTCATCAAAAACAAAAAAGTACAAAGAGAACACACACACACACACACACACACACACACACACACACACACACACACACAAACACACACACACACAGAGGCACAGACACACACACACTCCCACACAGGCACACACACACACACACACTCTCTCTCTCTCTCTCTCTGTCTCTCTCTCTCTCTGTCTCTCTCTCTCTGTATCTCTCTCTCTGTCTCTCTCTCTCTCTCTCTCTCTCTCTCTCTCTCTCTCTCTCTCTCTCTCTCTCTCTCTCTCTCTCTCTCTCTCTCTCTCGCTCTCTCTCTCTCTCGCGCTCTCTCTCTCTCTCTCCTTCTTCTCATCTCTTGCACACACACAGTACAAATAGTAAAACCTGCTCTAATGGGAACCAGTCCAAGTCCTTTACAAAAGACTATTTCCCACTTCCCCATTACATTTTTTAAATGCCATAATGACACTGTCCAAAACAACCATCTATCTAAGACAACGGCTTTCCTCTCCAGCAATGTGTGGCCATCTTGGACAATTTTAACTGCACAGATTGATGCTTGCGGATGTACCTTACCTGTCAGTTTGATTCTCCACTGACAACAAAGGGGTCTGAGAGTTTTCTTCAGACTCCTCAGGGACAGAAGAGTTTCGAGTGACATGGTCGCCGCTGTCGTGGTGCGGGTGGGGAGGGCCGAGGCTCCCGGCAGACACCGGCGCACCCTCCAGAGCTAAGGTCTTCCCCTGGGCGTCGTCCGAGTGGAGGAATCGCTGCCGCAGGAGGTGCAGACATTCTCGGAATCGGCACTGGTCACAGATGCCTGTTGGTAAACGCTATAAGATAAGACAGGATAAGACAAGACAAGACAAGACAGGACAGGACAGGACAGGACAGGACAGGACAGGACAGGACAGGACAGGACAGGACAGGACAGGACTGGACAGGACAGGACAGGACAGGACAGGACAGGACAGGACAAGACAAGACAAGACAAGACAAAATAAAATAATACTTAATTGTCCCTGAGGGAACTTTTCTCAGCTATACAGAAATGGTAAAAAACACATGTAGATATACATACGTTATAACTCACTGGAGACGTTTCACGCAGCATTTGCGAGCACCAATATTTTCCAGAGAGGCGGTTCACGCAACCCCTGCGAGCACAAGTTTCGCATTTCTTCCCCAGTAAAGTATGCGCGCGAACGCAGGGTGAACCGTCTCTTACCGTACAGCCGACCTTTGTTTCATTTCGTGCAAAGTTTCACCGAAATTGGCTGGAAACTTTTTGTGACAACATTTTTGGCAAATTATACTGGTGATCATAAGAAAGGTGCTACTTTTCGATAGCGTAAAAAAACCAACTCCTATGGTGTTTTTTCTTTTTTACTGTGAGATCATGAAATTCTTACGTGAAGTAATTAAGGGGGCTCACAGGTCGGGTCTAGGGCCTCGGGGGCTGATTTTCACTCACTCTGAGCACTGTTTACCTTTGGTATTTACCAATCCCTCATACAGTCTACATTTTATTGACACTAGTCGCTGAGTGAGTAACATTAACAGAATTCAATTTTACTAGGTTCTACGTTGTGTCCTAAGATTTTCGATGTTTAAATTTGTTTTACTCAAAATACACTTTTTCACCACTTTTTGCTTGCATATGCCGTGTTTTTTTCTCCAGCATTTTTTAAAACTCAAACAGAGAGACTTGAAATTTGGCATGTATTTAGATAAATAGTTTGTACTTGTAGTGGGCTGGTTGGTTTTTAACATTTCGCTTTAGAAGTTTTTTTACTTTTTTTTTTCATGCCAAAAATATTTTTGAAAGATCAAATTCAATATCCTCAACTTTGAGAACAATTTTGGATACTTTCTAAGTATAGTATCAAAAATCAAAATAGCGAGCTGCAAGCCCCTATTTCTGCTTGACATTTTGCAAATTACAGAATTTTAACAAGTTAAAAACTGTAGAAACGGTGGAGGACAAAAAATTGTCTATCTAATTTTCAAGCTGGCCGCCGTTTCCATGGCAACGGCTTAGGTAATCAAGAGAGTCAACAGTTTAACATGAATCTTTAGACCCATACTTACTGCCTGTGACCAAAGTTATTTCAGTTTGTCTTTAGTTAAAAATGTTGTCCCGTAAGTATCGAGCCCCTTTAACAGCTTTACAGAACGCACCCAAACTTTCTCTTCTTGTTCTCATGTTGGATAAAGAGTAAATAAACTATCACTCTTACCCAAACAGAATGGTAGATCTATATAAAGATCACAGTATTGATTTGAATGATCAGAACAATTTTCGCTGTTTTATTACAACATCAAGATATCTCAGAGACATCTGTCTGTCTGTGTTCTCAGCTCTGACCTGCAGCAATCGGGTCAGTCACAACTCCACGCAGGTAGCCATCCATGATCTCAGCACAGGCCACACGATCTTCTTCCGTCAGGAGACCAACCATATCCTCTGCAGTCAGGGGTTCAGTCGTGCCCTTTAACCAACGGGGGGGGGGAATGTACAAGGAAGAAATTGTAAACATTATTTGAGTACACTTCTATACAATAAGCCAAGAAACAGTGGAGCTTCTGAAGTATAAGGAACATGTTTGAAAAAAGTCATAACAGAAATTGTCAGAATTATTTGAGTATAATATTTTAACAGTGCAGTCTAACGAAGAAAACAGCCTCAGAACTGTAATGCAACATGTTTGATTGAGTGAAAGAGAAGAAACCCCACTCAATAATAACTATTCAGTCCACGGTAAAGATAAAGACATACATAAAGATTAAACAAGGAGGTAGCAATTTCTTTTTTGTTTAACTCATTCGCTACGTATTATTTTTGGCTTGTGGACGAATTTTTTTCAGGAGGGCGAAATGAGATGATGACTAGTGCGCAGTTCACAGGTCTTGGGGGCCATAAATTCAAATAAATATCAACATATTATATACCAACATTTTCAGTATGGTTTGTAGAATATATCTGTATTGTTTATTTGAGTATTTTTCAACTTTGGTTCCTGTAAGAGGCGATTATGCAACACAATTGTGATTGGCTGCGGATAAAATTTGAAAACAAAAAATTAATAATCTCAGATGAAACTCAAAAAATATATTTGCACCTAGTCAAATTATACATCAAAATAACCATAACTGTATATAGAACAGGAAAATATTGAAAAATGAGCAGTTATTTACATACATTCCATTTACAAATGTACTATTTGTACATTTGGATCATAAGCTCTGATCTTGACAACAACAAAAAATTTAATAATTTTGAAAAAAGGATCCCAAACAGAAAAAAAACACTCGTATCTTATATGGAATTATTCAGAATTGCATTTGGAATAAACCTATACATGTCTTGGGTGGTACTTTTTGAGTAAATTCACCAAAAAGTAGTGATTTTGGGGAGAACAAAAATATTTTGACTATTTAGATTTAGGCCTAGATCTAGCACTCAAAAATATTGATTTCTCAATTACACTGCCCTGGCAATTTGAGTCCAGTAGTATCAATATTATAAAGAAGAGTCCTACACTTCTTTAGAGAGCAAAATAATGATACATTTTGTTGTGTAAAAGTACTAAGACCGGTGTCTGGGCTATAATTTGGGCTTCACGATAAAACAATGTCGCATAAACTTCGAAATCGTGTTTCAAAACTGAATCAAAACTTCCGATTTTCAGTGGAAACGCTTGACCCGGAAGTCAACTTTATATTTTGACCTTTATTTTAACATGGATATGTGGATTGGAATAGAAACCCAGCTAAAATTAAACGTCGATTTTCGAGCCGACGGCACTTTAGCCGCACCGCCCCCCACGGCTCGGCGTAGCGAATGAGCTAATGACCTTACATGAGAACTCTAAAATAATCAACAAAAAACATAAGAGAAGTCAGATTTCAGGAACTGACTAAAATTTAAGCAAATAGAAATATTCACCTGCAAAAAAAACAACTTATTTTCATACAAGGATATTGTAGAAACCATCTTATATTTTCAGAATTTTGTCAACTTCACTGATTCAGGAATTTTCCATACTTCTGAATAGAGCTCTAAATGAAGAGCCTATCCTGTATAATGGTAAGGCTGATCAGGCTATGAAAAAACCTGCAATGTCATGAACTTCCTCTCAGTTCACCATGTGCAAAGGCAAATCCATGATAATGCTTATCTTTTTATTGGCATGATCAGCTAGTACTCCTGTACAAGATGCTCCAATACAAACAAATTCATTTGAAACTGTCAAAGATGGCCACCCACTGTCAAGTAGAAAAGTGAACCTATAAGACAAGTGAACATCTTACACAGTGTCATTATAATATTTTTTAAAAAGCACACAGACTGGAATCAGAAGTGGCCATTCGTATAGGTGGTTGTCTTATACAGGTGGCAGTAGGAGCAGAGTCAACTGTACAAAGGCAAATCAACCCAGACACTAGATGTGCACACACTCACTTTTGACCTAAGCAGTGCGACTTGCTTCTCCAAGTGAGCCACTTTGTGCTTGAGGCGTCGGATCAGCGTCTTGTCATCTATTTCCTCGTTCCGCCGGGCGTTGTTGGCCACACAGGCCACCCTCTGGGCAAAGCGGCACGTGGAGATGGACTCTCCCAGGTTCTCCGCCTCCAGGGATATGGTGGCGATCATGGCCGTCAGACAATTGCCCCCTATGTGCAACAACAACAACAGTTTGGGATTTTTTTTGGGTTTCAGCTAGAGTTTTACAGCACTTGCAACACCATCAGGTCATATAAATGTCAAAGATAAGAGGTGTTACAGGAGTGTGACACACAAATAAAAGAAGGAAGAGAGATAAGGATGATAGAGGTTTGATAGGAAAGAAGGAGCAAACCACACCAGAGCATCAATTTACCACCCAAAAATAACAAAAACAACAAAAACAACAACAACAATAACAACAAAAACAACAATAAAGTCAGCAGTCTGAGCATAATAAGAATATTAGCCTTTACTCTATTGCCAACACCTAGGTACAAAAAATGGACTGTATGTGGAAGAAAAAACTCAAAGGTCAACATATAACCAGTAAAAGTCATGAAATTTGACACTGGAAAGACAGGAAACAAGACCCCAGCCCACCTCCCCTCCCCCTACAGCTACCTCATCCTAATATAACATGGAACCAGATCAAAAGGCAGAGGCCCAGTTAATAATAACAACAGAGCTGACTTTTCGTATACAAACATCAAACAGTCAGAAGCAAAGTACACACAAGGAGGAAGAATATTCTCTACTTCCAGACATCCACTTCCATACAAAAGGATCATGACTACAAGTAGCAAACAGAACCGCTCCTCTTTCGATGATAAAACTATAAAACAAAAGTAGTTTCTAAACAAATATTACACAACAATTGCACTTAATTTTCAAGAACGCTTAGTGAAAAAAACATACCTAAAGAGTCTTTGAGCACCATGGTCAAGAGTGAGTTTCTGTAAGGCACATGCTTGGGTCCGCGGCCCAGGTTGTCGCTTGACCGGCCAGACATAAAGGAGTTATTGCTGGAAACAACAACAAGAGATGGAGTGGGGCCATGGTGAGGTTTGAATGGAGACCCAAAAAATGGCCTAGGTGAGATGTGATTTGCTTAGTAAAAGTTATACAGCACTTTTGCAACACAATTAAGTCATATATGAGCCGAAAATTTGAGGTGATACCACAGCGTAACAAACATGAAAAAGAAGGAGGAGAGATAAGGATGATAGATATTTGATATGAAAGGAGAAAACCACACCAGAGCACCCGTCAACCACCCACATAGTATGAGAGTACAGAGGTTGGGGAGGTGGGGACTGCATGGGGACAAAAATGGTCCATGCAGTATGAGAGTACATGGGAGGGAGAAAGAAACTAGCAAAGTCAAGTTGACAGAGGAGGACAAAGCACATGTTACAGTCTTGTAGTCGAGGTGGAAAGCTAAAAGCTTTCATCTGTTTAATTTTCACTGTCACAAGATAAATGAGCTACTCTGTTTGGCCGAGAAAATATTTCAATTGCTCCTTTTTTCTTGCAACAGCAACATTAATATATGTGGGGTCAGAAAAAGAAAACACATTAGTTTATTAATTCTCTGCTATCCATTCATTCACTCCCCATCAATTTGTCCGCAACATTTCCATTTTTCCACTGAAATCATCTATTTACTGACACATTATTCATCCACTCATTCTTTCACCATACACAGTATGCACCCTTCTGCACATCTATGCCCCCATTCCCCCCTCGCCCCCTCCCATCCGTCCACTCATATTACCTTCTATGTCCACCGTCCACTTCAAGCCACTCCTTTATCTACATACCAAGCATCTATCCTTCTACCCATCTATGCCATTATCCCCTCCCCCCCCCCTCTCCCCTTCTACCCGCCCACCTGTTTTACCCTCTACATACCCAGCGTCCACTTCCAACCACCCTGCTATCTTGATACTTAACATTCAACCTTCTACCCATCTATACTCCCACCCCCCTCTACCCCTGCCCATCCATCCATCCACATTACCCTCTACATACCCAACATCCACTTTCAGCCACCCCTCCATCTACATACCCAACATCCACTTTCAGCCACCCCTCCATCTACATACCTAGCATCTATTCTTCTACCCGTCTGTGCCTCAAGATCCTCC
>NW_004797388.1:1174863-1175941 GCF_000002075.1 Aplysia californica
ACATCCACCCATATTACCTCCCCCCCTCAACCATGTCCACCCATATTACCTCCCCCACCCCCCATGTCCCCCAGTATCACCTCCGACTGGCGTTAGGGTTGGTCTCGGGCCTGCTCCTCTCGGCACTGCCCGCCCGCTCCGCCTGCAGGGCAATGATGACGGTCTCCAGGTGGTGCAGCGACAGGTTGATGGACTTGGCCTCCGTCAGCTGCTGGCCGTCCACTCCTGTCTTAGACACACGCTCCGAGCCCGCTAGGTCCACAAGATGGAGTTTGGAGCTGGAGATACAATACATTAATAGTTTTAGTTTTAGTAAGAGTTTTACAGCACTTGCAACACAATAAGGTCATATAAGAGCCGAAGATTGGAGGTGCTACAAGAGAGTAACAAAACACAAAAAAGAAGGAGGTGAGATAAGGACAATAGATGTTTGATAGGGAAGAAGAAGCAAACCACATCAGAGCACCCGCCAACCAGCCACATACATTAATACAATTTAAGTATGTGCCCAGATTGGAGAATGTAGCCCGGGACAGGCAAGCGTGGCGTCGACTGCCCCCAGCCTTATGTACCTGATGGTATAAGAAGAGAGTAAGGTAGTAAAAAGTAAAGTTGTTCCCGCATCCGATCCGGACATTGGGGATTGCCTTGTTAGAGAGACAACTTCCTGGGCCTTCTGCATATTGTGGTAGGGTGGCCAGTTCCTTTCCATGCCGCCTTTACTTCCCCAACTCGAAGTCAGGAATCAATTACTGCTGGTAGTAAGTAGGTAAATAATGTAAGTTTCAGTAAGAGTTATGCGGCACTCGCACATGACCTAAGTGCCGAAAAATAGACGTGTTACTAGAGAATAACATACAAAGAGAAGAAAGAGGAAAGATAAAGACAAACAATAGGGTATGTTTGATACGAAAAAAGTAGCAAACTACACCTGTGCAACCGAAAAACTACAAAACAATTTAAGTTTCTCAACGATTTTCTTTCTATCATTTCTTTATTGATGTAAAAATGGAAGAGGTATCACTTGTAGATGATTTCCTAAATGAGAAAGTATCTTACAATTCACGTTGTTTGGGGG
>NW_004797388.1:1176621-1177921 GCF_000002075.1 Aplysia californica
GGGGGGTGTAACGCACAGTGCAGACACTAATAATTACACGGCAGACACTGAAAGGAAGCAGACACAACAAACCACATAAGAGCACTTATCGTAAACATGTACATATCAGGAGCACTAACAAACTTGTTCCTTCCTTTTATCCGTTTTAACTATTCTACTTCTAAAGCACGATGCCATATATTATGTACTGGCGAGGGCACAGCGGACACAGAAAATGACGAGCACACACGCCTTATGCATACAGGGGTTGGCCTTGGTTTGCCTGGAGACCTGAAGATCCCAACAAAGACACACAACACCGACATAGTTTCCCTGACAGTCAGAAGGGCGTTGTCAGAAAATTGCATAGTTTAACATTGCGTCTGAGTTTTCTTACGACGTAGAAAAAAAAAATTCCCGCTCTAAAGCAAAAAGCTACAGGTTAATCTGTCCCTGTGGTTTCATGTACCCCACACAATTTAGCCAAATTTGATCATTTTTCGTATAATTTCTGATTATTTTCCTTTATCACTCTTTGTTAAAATTAACAGAATCGCATAATTTCACATTTTTGGGGCTCAGTTTGCATAATTTCATTTTTTTTTTCTCATAAAACCACGGGGACATGTTAATTGATAAAGAAATAGAAAACAATTGATTTAAATAACGACTACACCATCGTGATCATGACTTCTCATTCTTTCAGCCAGTTAATTTAGGAAGAGTACAGCATTTGCCACATAAATAGGCCATATACTAGCCGAAGATTAGGTGTTACTAAATAGTGACAAGCAAAGAAAAGGAAGAAAGATAAGGTCAGTATAATATTTTTGACAGGAAAAAAGGAGTAAACCACACTAGAGCACCGGCTAACCACCAAAGTTCGTTTGTTCGTTTGTTTGAGTAAATAGAAACACATCGAAACAATAAGGGTTATTTAGTGTACGAGCAAACGTACAAAGCCCAAACAGACGAGAAAGATAAGAAATAAGACCTTCAGCCTTCCAGTGCCGCCGTCCGATCATCCCCTTTTCCAGTCTATACGAATCATGGGTAATTAATTTTAAACAACACTCGGAATCAGACAAGGATTTGTGTGTTGTTGTTTTCTTATTTTGTTCTGTTTTTGTTGAGGGGGTTGTTGTTTTTTTGTGGGGGTTTTTTTTTTGGGGGGGGGCAGGGAGGGGAAAGGAATGGACCAGGCGATTAAGAGAGGTGGATGAAGAATGGGTTCAAAATCCCTATAAACGTTGCAAGGTTATTCAAGAGGTCCAGCAAGAGAGAGAGAGAGAGAGAGAGAGAGAGAGAGAGAGAGAGAGAG
>NW_004797388.1:1180484-1181498 GCF_000002075.1 Aplysia californica
CTCAAACACTGACAAACTGACAAGATCTTTGCCTGTCTGTAGCCGAGTACCCATTTCCACCCGAGCAAAGTGAGGGAAAATCTTGTTACGTGCCTTTCTCAAGGACACAACGTGACGCCCTTGACGAGAATCGGACCCACGACCGTACGGTTGCGAGTCCGACAGCATAATGACCACTAGGTCACCTACTAGACAAAGTAAGGGTCACTTCTATCACCAGTGATCGCGTGGCTACGACGTTTGCACTGGCGTCGGTGGTGTAGGGGTTTGGCGCTTCCGCGTCGAACGCAGGAGACTTGAGTTCGATTCCAGAGTGGGGAGAATTTTTTTTATCGAGTAACTCGGTCTTTTGGTTGGGATGTTGTATTCCTCTCAAGCCAGGTTGGAGGGTCGAAGCCCACCTCTTAAATAATCTCAACTGTGTCCTAGGTTGGCGTAAAAAGTGCGACATTAAAAAAATGAACGGTGTTCGTCTCTTTTCGCCTCCTAGTAACGACAAACTAAGCAGCCTTAAGAGAAGAGCAAAAATGTTCCTTGTGTGCACGAGGGGATATAACAAAAAATAGTCACCTTACAGGCCAAAAGTACAACTACTTTATTAAACCACGAACAGTTCGGATTTGGATTTCGTCTCACTGAAACGTTTATTCGGACACTCATGAACAAAAACCAGTTCGTAGCAAAGTTATATATAATGTATGAGGGAATAATGAGCGTGGAGAGCTTGTACTCTGCGTGAAAAGACTATGGAAATCTAGTTTCAGTGAAGCGTAAATTAGCTATCAACAGTATCATGATCAGGGGTCTGAGGCTCGTAGCGAGCCCGTTCGGCGTCAAAAGGGTTGTTTCTTCTCTTTTCGGGCCAAGAGCGTAGAAGACCAATGCAAAGAAAAAAAGTTAAAACGAATGAGAGTGTAAGTTCTTCAGAAAAGTTTAAAACCACACAACTTCCTTCATTTGTATAAAAATAAAAAGGTGCGTGTGCCAGCGTGCGTGTGTGTGTGTGTGTGTGTG
>NW_004797388.1:1183034-1184067 GCF_000002075.1 Aplysia californica
TCCACCCCGACAAGGCCTGTGTGCTGTGGTGCTCGCTAAACATTCACGTGGAGAAAGCAGAGATGCCCACAGTCACCATCAACGACAGGGCCCTGAAGCGTGAGCACTCACTGAGGTATCTAGGTATCACCTCTGATAGATCACTCTCAGGTAAAGATCACATAACCAGGATTATCACAGGAGCCAGAAAAAGTCTGACTGCACTGAAACAATGGCGTGTAGCAGAATGCCACAGAGAAGTTTAACCATACTATACCAGACTCTTGTGCTGTCTGTGATAGACTATAGCATCGGTCTCCTCACCTTGTCAACGTTTCAGCTGTGAAAAAATTCAGAACGAAAGTATGCGAACTGTTCTCGGGTGAACACAAGACACACCCTGCGAGGTTTGCATTATCTCCTGGACCTCCCAGTCATGGTAGAACGTGACAAGATTGTTCAGGTGAAAGCATATAATTTGAGAGTCAGCGCCGATGATCAGCACCCACTGCATGACAAAGTGGGGAGAATGGTACGAACGCATCAGCTTAGAGGGACTGAAAGGATGAATGAGGCAGCGACGACTTTGGCTAAATGCTGTGAAGTGCAAGACATCCGAAGGGGCAGCGCATGGGTCAGCGTCACTGACACACCTGGGTAGTATACTCGAGTGGTAGCAACCTTAGGCAGAGAATGTCGCGAGTGGCCACAGGGAGCGGCCAATGCCGAGGTAGAGACGCTGATAGAGGAGAACAATGAACAGGGCGACGTAGTCATCTTCACAGATGGTTCAGTATAGCGTGGTGTTAAATCTGGAGGGGCTTTCAGCGCCCGCGTAAACGGGGTCATACAGAGAGAGCTGTCAGGCGCCACTAGTATAACTACGTCCAGCATGTGCATGGGGATGAAAGCAATCACAGAAGCCATTAACTGGATTAAGACGACGGAGTATCAGTCTTTTTTTGTAGAGGTTTTACGGCGCTCGCAACTTCATAAGGTCATATGAGCGTCAAGGGGTAGATGTCAACAGAGAAGTCCTTACAGGGAATCAGAC
>NW_004797388.1:1185394-1186821 GCF_000002075.1 Aplysia californica
CACACACACACATACACACACACATACACACACACATACACACACACACACACACACACACACACACACACACACATCACAACACCAAAAAGACTGAAAGCGTTACAGTGACAGAGAAGAGTAAACAGTAAACAGCACACAAGTTCCCCCGCTCATATATTAGTATAACGAGTGATAGTTTAACAACGATATAGAATGAAATCAAAGAAACAAAAAAGACTGATCTTTCGCCTTGAGCCAAAGACAACATTCCTGTTGGGGTGCCTTATCAGGTGCATGGCAATTGACATGGGCAAACCGTCATATCACAAAAACTCGTTAACTCTTACAAATTGTAGGCCTATTCCCCGTATTATTGCAGCAAGTTTAGTTTGAAATATGAATGTCAGCATTTTTAGCATAAAGATAGGTTTCACGCTAGAACTAGAAGCAAGAACTACCCATTCAAATATTAAGAAAAGAATGAAGATTGGATACGATATGAAGATACAGTTGCAGAATAGACAAACAGATATCATTGCAAATGAGGAAACCAAAGAAAACAATAATGCAGCTTCTAGTCAGTAGATGTGTCGACTTCTATTTTCGGGTTATTTGTATCATCCTGAGGATTGTTCATGTCTTGCTTTTCGACAAAAATACCTACCTGTCTTGAATAGAAGTCGAGACATTTGCCATTGAAAGAGGTGTGGGAGGGGGGTTGCTTCGTGCCAAAGGTAAAACTAGTAAGAAAATGTCCGCCAACGTTAGGTGAATTCCAAAGCTTGAAAGTCCTCGGAAACTGCAAATCTGCTTATGTGTGCATTTGATCTACGTTTTTCAAGTAAAATCGATGCAGAGTATGTTCTTAAATGAACCTAAAAGGTTTTGAGCAACATCAAAAAATTTTTTAATTCGAAGACAAAATTGCCCAATGGCCAGAAAAATGTCAGTTTCTTTGATGTCAATATTTTGACAAGTGCATTATTTTACCACGATGCTTCAATTCACAAATATCGACCACATTTGAGTCTGACATAAATCACACCCAATTAAAAAAAAAAACCCAACAGAATGGTCAAAAAGAAAAAAAAGCCTGCACATGCCTTTGATCAATCAGATCTGACAACGTTCCAAAACACCTTCATAGGCCACAGGGGAAAATCTCTTCGTGTAGCTTCGTTCTAGTATCAAGTAAAGAGAAGCAAAACGAATTGATAGCGGTCATTTAGTGCAAGAAAGGACGAGGTTGACAGAAGCGACAGAAGTGGATTAAAGGAAAGTAGAACCTGGCAGTGGCCTCCTCCAGCCGCCTGCTCCCTAATTTGAAACAAACGGATGAGTACGATATATAAACGTGTGTGTGTGTGTGTGTGTGTATGTGTGTGTGTGTGTGTGTGTGTGTGTGTGTGTGTGTGTGTGTGTGTGTGTGTGTGTGTGTGTGTGTG
>NW_004797388.1:1187001-1192044 GCF_000002075.1 Aplysia californica
ATTATTATTATTATTATTATTATTATTATTATTATTAAACAAGAAGAGTCAATGTGTCCGGAAAATTATGACAGGAAGAGAACGTGAAAATTCTACAACTTATGTGACTTCGGAAATACTTGAAGACTTGGTATGAAGATATGTGTAGTTTGTTGTGAGAAAAGACAGGCACAACGACAAGATACTGGTCGTTAAATGAAAGGCAAAAAGCAATACATACAGAGAGAAACAGTATAGAGAACGGCAAGAAGTTGGACTTACTGGCACCCTCCAGCCAGCGGCGCCGGGTGAGAATAACACAGTCTGGAGACGAAGCACTCAGGTGAACCAAGTTTTAACTGCTCTATCCAACTGCTTTATAATATCAAAAATATCCAAATCGTCGAATAAGTTGCTTGAAATCTGGCTTACGGTCATTCGCCACGTAGACGGGGAAGTTTTGGCGTCACTGTAGTTTACGTAACCTCATTAAAGAGTGGCTTCGTGCGAGCGATACGCGTTGTTTACATTTAGAGTGCGCTTCGTCCCAACTTGGCTTTGGGATAAACAACATTGTCAGCTGTCGGTGGAGGGGCAAAGAGCTATGTGAGAAGGACAGATCAGTTGACTGATACGATCACAAACTAATGTTTTACGCCCTCATTGACACAATATACATCAGTCCGGACGAGCGGTAGTCTAAACAGCCTGTCAGAGCCAACCCGAGTTGAATAGGACACAAGAGTTTCAGCAGAAAGACGGAGATAACATTACATAGTCAATAAAATAGATTTTCCCAACGCCAGACTTGAACTTGCGTCTTTTGCGTGAAACAGAGAGTGCCAAAACACTGCACCATAGACGTCGAGACACATAACATACAAGAGATCGTCAAAGCTGTTTATGTTTCGGTTTCAATGCTGCTAAATTGTTGACCTGAAAAGAGACCGGGGGGGGCAGGGGTATTTTTTATTGTAGTATGTTTCATACGCCCCCATCGACACAGATTAGATAATCTAGGGTGCGGGTTTCGACCCTGCCGGTCGGAGCCAACCCAAGCAAAGAGGGATACAACGACCTAACAGAAAGAACGAGATACTCAATAACAATTGTTTCCATTCACGGATCGAACTCAGGTCTTCTGCGTGTGACAGCAAAGTGCCTATCCGTTACATCCCAGATGCCAGTAGTTACTGGGGCATATGAAAGCAAATAATCTAAACGTTTTTGGAGCACACGCTCTGACAATTCGAAAAGAAAATGCGCACAACAAAAAATAAGAAACGACTATCTCCATGGCTCACCCACCAAATGCGTAATATCAAAGTCCAAGAACGGACCGTGGGACTGTGAGTATGGTACAGAGATTTACATCGATACCGGCCATTTAGTGCAATGAAAACACGAAAGAAAGAAAGAAACAAACAAGAGGGGGGGGGGGGCTACAAATAAGATCAACCGCGGCGCTCTACAGCTACACACATGCACCGCTGACCACAAAAAAAAAAGTATACGTGCAGAAATATGAAAAGAGTTTATGTTTACTTTCAGAAAAGAAAAACACATCAACACAATGACTGCCAATTGGTTCAGAAATAAGCAAGATAAACAGACAGGGACCAAACAGGGAAAGAAGAAAACTAAGACCTTTTGTTTAATTTCATTACTCGTAAAAGCAAAATAAGACTTACCGGCAGCGCCTTCAACCACTTGTTATTTGAACAACACCAAGTCGACAGAAATATACTTAAAGAAAATATTCGCGACGAGTACATAATAATGTAATCTCACATTGTTCATTTAAAAGAGTAGGAATGACACGAGCCTGTTCAGGCAAAACACTTGGTATTCTCTCCACTACGGCGATTCCACTGGCAAATCGGACCAATAACACCATGATATTGCATCCACTTCACACAAAAAGCCTTGTCCTGTAATTTCTTTGGTCGTATTCCTCCCCCAGCGAATGCTTAGCTCTCTCTCTTTTATTGAAAAGGCAATGTTATCCTCCAAGTTATTCAGAGGCACCTTAGTAAAATATCTGGAGGTTTGTTGAGGGGGGGGGGGGGTGGCTGGCCAGTTGTCAATCAACGAAACGTTCACTTTTTTTTTACATTAAACTTTTATACGCTCTTCTAACAGACAAATGAACACCTGAGAAAACCTCGATGAAAAACAATGTCTTCTTTCACAAGGCCACAAAGAGAAAATGTTTCCGTCTATGCCAGAAAAAAACACCAGTACAACTCACCAAATCGTCACCTCATAGAAAATTAAATAGGAACGTAACTGCTCTGGGAGCCGAAAGTTCAAACACACACACGCACTGAGAAACATGCTTGCTTTGGAAAATTATGTCCAAACAACCTTCCCCCACTATCCCGACAACAGGACGTCCAGGGGCGGGAACGTGACCATTTTCAAAGTCCGTTACGTTAGACAATAATCGTTTCTCGGGGCGAGACGAGACCAGTTAACACGTTATAGGATTTCCACAACAATCACAACGAGCAGAGAGCGGGATAATTCTCTTCGCCCCGCCGCATCCGATCTGCAGCTCAATGTCAGTCACGGTGGCGTCGGTCACAGACCGGCGGCCACAACAGCACAGCGGACCCGCTGGTCCTTAAGACGGGTGCCCATTACGGATCGGATAGGTTCAGGTCGATTAATACGGGGTGCAAACTACGGCTGGATCGGGCCGATCGCCCGACTCGATCGCCTAAAACTGAAAACAAACACGTTTGTTTTTTAGGCGATCGAGTCCGATCGGCCGATCCCTTCCGTAGTGGGAACCCCGTATAAGCCGGCTTCAGTGCACACTCCGAATAGACCCATTCCTTGTTGAGTGAAATCTGACAAGCAATTAAAAACTATGACTGGCCCGCGGTGTTATTGTACCCAAAACGTACCGTTCACAACACAGTCATTTCCTTCAATAACGGCAACAAGAGCCGCCTGCTGCTTATCGCGGCGGCTCTTTTGAAAGGTTCTTGAACCCTACATACACGTACAAGGGAAATATTGATTGTTTTCTAGATCTATCAGTTCCAGCCTCTCCAAATCTACACTGTCCATCACCGCACTCACGGGCGCGCTGTACACATCCGATCGTTCGACTCGAAATATTAAAAAAACAAACGTGTTTGTTCTTGAAGGTCACGATCGAATTCATTCGAATTGTGTCACAGTGGAAGCTTTTGTCCCTCCATGGAGGAAAAAATGTGGTTGGCCCCGAATGAATTCGACCCAATTCGATGGGCAGTGTGCACTGGGCATTACACGACGTACCTCGGCCCTCGCCACAGCATAGGGCTCGTGTTCCTCTACACGACATACCCCGGCTCTCGCCACACGCTCGCGCCTTCTCTCTCGCACGCAATTCTGGAACAGGAGTGACGACTTGAGAAAGGCAGTACTCCGTTCCGGAGACAAGAGTTGACGAACGGTTTGAACGTTTAACAGAAATTGCCACCCCTGCGATAGCTGATTCTTCGGTTGGAACTTGACGTTTACGTTGTACTACACATTCTGTGTGTTTCCGTTGAAGTTTAATTAAAGCCCCAATAGACAGGACGCAGCCTATTTCAAAGGCGGGAATGGCATGAGTTGTTTTAATAAAACTTCCAAGATTTTGAAGTGAGGTTTTTTAACACGTCATAATTTGTTGGAACATACAAGTGATCTTGAAACAATTGATATCAGAACGAATGATCAAGTTTACTTAATTACAATGATTTTATACCAGACACGCCGTCTCCGTCTCTCTCTCTCTCTCTCTTTCTCTCTCTCTCTCTCTCTCTCTCTCTCTCTCTCTCTCTCTCTCTTTCTCTCTCTTCCCTCTCTTTACCCTCTCTTTATCCCTCTCTTTACCCTCTCTTTATCCCTCTCTTTCTCTCACTCTCCCTATCTACTGTTAACTATCTTTCCCTCCCTATCAACCACCTGTCTTTCCATATCAACTATCTTTCTCTCTATCATTATCTCAACCCTTTCCATCTTTCTCTTCACGTTTCCCTTCCAAAAGAAGCCTCTCCACGTTCCCCATTTTTAGTTATCGGGTTGAGTTATTCAAGATTTTAATGACTTTTTTCTTTGACTGAAATTCTTCTACTTCTATACCGACTAACGCGCAAAGTCACAGCAGCGTCAACAAACCGCTTGGTAGCGCAACATGCCCATGTCCCAGGCCTGACAGGCATCGCTCAACACTAACCTGCGGCGCTTGATCGTCAGCTAATCCATTACTTTCAGACCATTATGTACTTAGCATGGATTACTGGCTGACACCGCCCGAGGGGGGCTACAAAGGGGCTACAGAGGAACCGCGGGCTTTACTTTGAGAGGGTAGGGCTATCTTTGCCCAAGACTTGATAAGAAACCCCAGATCTCTGGTAGCGACGTTGAGATCCGACCATAGGCATTAAGTGACCGGCTCGCTAGATCTTCCAACTGATTACGATAATAGAAAACAAAATCGACAGACTGGTAAGGGTTCCGCTACATGGTCTATAGGGCTAACCCTTTGATTTTTCCTTAGTTGTTTAAGTCGGTTTTGTTTTTTGTTAGTACTTTACGGCGCTCATACGCGCGCGCGGGACACACTAAAGGTTTTTGTTTTGGTAGGAATTACTTTTGAATTTTGCACGGGTGGCAATTTGCACACGGGACCTCCAAGATTTGTTGCCCTTATCCGAGAAGGAAAGGTGTTAGATATTACCAGTCATAAGACCACGGAAGTGGCTGAAAGACAGCAGTAAGAAAGAGCCAAGGAGTAGCAGTAGAAAGGCTGCAGAAAGAATCAGGAGCCCAGGGGAGGGGGCAGTGGAGATGAGAGGGTGGGGGCAAAAAGTGGAGACGAAAGCAGACGACAGAACATTGAGAGCAGGAAAGGATGTGAAAGGGGACAATTTTAGAGAAGAAAATTGTCCGTCCCTATCCGGGTTCGAACCCGTGACATATTGAGTGATGGGAGAACACTGTAACCTCTCGACCACGAGAGCACCTGCATTGGTGTGTGTGTGTGTGTGTGTGTGTGTGTGTGTGTGTGTGTGTGTGTGTGTG
>NW_004797388.1:1194302-1198658 GCF_000002075.1 Aplysia californica
GACGACGACGACGACGACGACGATGACGATGATGATGATGATGATGATGATGGTGGTGGTGGTGGTGGTCGTAATTTACAAATGGTCTTTTTGAGACGTGACAGATTATGTTATAGCACCATGCATGATAGAGCCAGTAGATTGTCCAGTTATATGAGGGTCGTTCAATAAGTCTTTACCCCGACTATCAACTGCAAGAAACAATCAAGAAAGTTTAAATTTGACACTAGCAATGCTTCTTCTCTACACAATCACCGAATAAATGGTCACTTTTTTAACCTTCAAAAGTCCTGGATCATAATACATGTATGACCTCGGATGGGACTCAAACCATTCTTCCACTGCAGACATAGCATCCTCATCACCATGTCTTTGGGATTAAAAAAAAAAAAGATTTGAGAAAAGAGAAAGGCCAAAAGGTGCTGTATCCTGTCAACTGGGTGGCTGTGGGAGAATTTTGTGGCCACACTGCTTTGCTGTCTGAGTTGTCTTCACCGATCTGTACGTGGAGCATTGTCGTGCAGCATGATTCCTTTTCGGGGCTTCCCTCGTCTCTCCTTGGCCAAGGTTGATCGTTGTTTCATCAACAACACTGAATAATAGTCCCCAGGAACGGTACAGCCATTTTCTAAGTAGTCTGTCAGAATGAAAGCCTCATTGTTCCAAAAACAGGACAGCATAACCTTTCCACTTGAAGGTTTGCATCTTTGCCTTCTTTAGCGATGAGGATTAAGGAGTTTTTCATCGCATCGAAACGGACTTCTGTTCGTGATCAAAATGATGAACCAATGTTACATTCATTGCTGCTACTTCACAAAAAAGTTGAGTGCCTTCCGATTCTAAATTTAATAAGTTCTTGGCAACGGTTTACTCATTATTGTTCTTTATTTGGTGTCAAAAGTCGAGGAACCCATCAAGTCGATATCTTGGTTACGTGAAGACAGTCGTGAAAGATCATTTCTCCCGTCCTTTTTGTTGCGCCTGCTAACTGTTTAAGTAACTCGTCGATCTTCAAGTAGGCCTACCAGTTTCTTTACTCGCCCTACATTTTCCTCTGTAACAACAACTTCAGCAACGGTTGTCCACCCTTCTCGTGGGCTATAAAGACCGGACAGATAGCCTGATTTCAGCCTCCCAGTCCAATATTCAACAGTTTCATAAACAAGGTAAACACTTAACAACATCTAAAAAATGTTTGCAGGTGATTTTCCTTGCTGATAAAGGGATTTGATATCAGAGGGATATTCAAGAGAGTCCATAGTTGACATTGTTTCCATTGAAAATAACAAAATGGTGTTATCTTTTGGCGGTCAAGAACTATAGTTATATATACTCTAAACTTTCATAAAAGTCCGCTCTAGTTTTCACCGCTTATCGGACTTTTTTTTTCTTAAACTCTACATGCAGCTTTTTAGAAGGATAGAATATCATATTCTCAAAGTTTCATCGTTGTACGACAATTCTTTCAGTCAGGGTAAAGACTTATATTGAATAGCCCTCCTTAACAATCTAAAATTAAACCAGTTGACAACATCTTGACACCCCCCCCCCCCCCCCCTCCATGCACACACTATTATCATATCGATTTCCATAGATCCCATAACACCAAGCAGTCGGGCTATAAAGGAAAAAGGAGCCCACGCAAAAGGTGGATTGAAGAAGTCAAGGAAATCCTTACAAATTATATCCCAGTTGAAAGAGCTGCTGGGAGCTGGCCTACCATAGAAAACGGCATCTCCCCTCGGCGTTTAACGGTAACAGACGATGAAAAAGTGTAGCCCGTTCCATAATTCGTGAACACGTTTGAAGCTAAATATCCCGGCAAACACGTGTTCGACTTTAACCATATTTTTAGGGATAGTTATGTGCACCCACGACATTATGAAAATTCAAATTAGGTAGCTAATTAGTGACTGGTTAATCAATTACTCTTTATCATTAGTACATCACATTTAGAGCTAACAGTATCTTTAATCCAAACACGAAAAGATGTGTGCATTCAGGGGCGTATAAAAAGTATAACAAAATGTGGCAAGAAGTTACATGATTTCTTTCGCACAGTAAAATTTTTCCCACCATTTGATTTCCCGAACGTAAACTCAACACACCTCACTGTTTTCCAAAGGCATGTAATCAATATGTTTATATCATAATTATTGGACAATCATTTTTCAACTTTCTGAGAGTAACAAATTCATTTCTTCCAAACGTCTGAACAATTGCTCGTCAGAAAACCTCCCTATTGAAACTATCAGTCTTCAAAGGCCGCCCTCTTTAAGCTAGGAAAGTATGTCTCTTCATCCATTTCGTGCTGCTGTAATCCATCTTGACAATGTGCTTCTGTTCCAATCTAAGGCATGCCGAGTTCTTTTCTTTTTTTCTTTTTTTTTTCTTGGATTCCCTATATTATGGTTCAGAGCTGTTCTCTTTGCCTCTCAATTAAAATGGGAGTAGAGCTGAGCGCAACCTTTTGAAGCGTGGTGAATGTGTGTTTGAATGACTTCTTGTCCCTCGTAGTGCAAACAAATCGTTGACCCAGAGCGAATTCAAGCACAAAACTTACAAGAGAACATCCAATTATCAAAATTATGTCGCGAAATGATTCAAAATTCCAAAGCTAGACTACACTTCAGGGGTTTCTCGTGTTATTGAGGTTAAGGTGTTTGCCTCTCATTCAATAGGTCCCGGTTCGAATCCGGATGACGACTTAAAATTTTTCTTCTCTAAAATATTCTCCTTTCACATCCTTTCCTGTTCTTTAACAATGTTCTGTTGTCTGCTTTCGTCTCCACTTTCTGCCCCCATGTCCTCACCTCCTTTTCCCCCTCCTCTGGGCTCCTGACTCTTTCTGCAGCCTTTCTACTGCTACTCTTTGGCTCCTTCTTACTGCTGCCTTTCAGCCACACCCCTGATCTTTTGGTAGTATATAGTAAAGATCTACACTTAGCCTTCTCAGATACGGGCGAAAAATCTCGGAGCCCGTGTGCAAGCCGCGCACGTTAAAGATCCCTTGCTGGTCCAAAATCGATAGGAGTAGGCTTCGGCCGCCACCAGAGCAAGATTAAAAATGTCCTACCAAGTGAGAATGTTTAATGTGTCCCGCGCGATCATATGACCTTATGCAGTTGCGAGCGCCGTAAAACATTTACCTAAAAAAAAATATTTTTTTTAAAGAAAAAAAAAGACTACGCCTCTGACTTCTTTGAGTTGCTGAGATGAAAGAAAGAAAGTCATAAAATAAAAAAATTAGAATCTCGCTCCACGTGCGCTAATGTAGTTGAGTAAACAATCCCGCGATTTGAGCGCAGTGAGCAGCCGAGGTTAATGGTGAGTGTTCACTCCACTCCACGCGCCCACGTGCTGTGGCGTCCTTGCGGTGGAATGCTCAGACTTAAGGATTGAACATCATGAGTAGATTCAATATTGAAAGCTGTTGAATGTAAAGAACAGAATTGTACTCATTTTCCAACTGTTTAATCGGACGAAAGAGCTCGTCCACGGTCTTTACGACTTATGTGAATAGTCTTTTAATGTAGGGATTGATGTACTGTATGGCCTAAACTTTCAACGTTTATTTCTATGAAGTGTTTCAACAAGAAAGAACAAACTACAATTCCACTGTTACGCGAAAAAAAAAAGCACAAACAAGATTCATTCAGGGAAATCAACTCACACAGTGCCAAAAGTGCAACAACTCAGAATGGCCATCGCCATGGTGCAGACTCTGAAAAGTCGGGATGTCGTTGGGAAAAGGTGGTCCAGGGTGAACCAGGTCATCAACGACAATGTGAAATACTGATGAACCTGCACCAGCGGTCACCTCTCAATAGCTGCACTATCGGCCGATGTTCAGTGACACCCTATGAGTTTTTGCTATGTGCTTCACCAGAGCATAGCCGTCTCTGTCCAAAGCAGACATAGGTCGGCCTTAAAATCTGCTCATAGCAGTCACTTGCTACAAAAGTAGCTCTTAACGTCTTATTACAGAAAACAATTTTGATGGGAAATGAATTAAGAGAAAGATAAAATTAAAATTCTAGACTTATAACCATTTATTGACTTACTCAAATCTAGTTAAGTTATCATAATTCAGACCCTGACCACATCGGTCACCTGTCTGTAACGGTAACTTTTTTCTTGAGTGACCATAATGGACAGGTTCAACTGTATCCCGGAACCACATAAAACTACACTCTACTCAGCTCAAAATGTAAAGTTTGCACTTCTGATATTTCCACAAATCGTGACGCAGATCTTATGTGTTATCTTTCATTTCAGAGAGTCGTTCTGAGTGGGCAATAAAGATCTCTCTCTCTCTCTCTCTCTCTCTCTCTCTCTCTCTCTCTCTCTCTCTCT
>NW_004797388.1:1199816-1202389 GCF_000002075.1 Aplysia californica
GGGGGGGTTGTATAATGGTTTTGCTGTTTGTATGTTGGGTTTCGTTTGTTTGTTTGTTTGTTTTTGTTGTTGTTTTTGTGTTTGTTTTTAGAAAGGGCGAAGGAAGGGGGCAGTTGGTTACGTAATTTCCTACGAGTCCAACTCGACTTGAACCATAAAAGTATAAGCTTGACTTGGGCCGATCGCGTAGGGTTGCGTTTGGAAAGAAGCAACCCAGCTACTGCGGAAAGAGAGGCGGGTAGGGGAGGTTCTGCCCAGGCTATTTAGCAGGTCGTACAGAGTCGGGATAGCGTGGCATTACGTTCTTTTCTTTTTAATATATGGGGTCGAGAATCAGACTCCCCGATGCACTCTCTTCAAACAGGTACCGAATATATTCACAGAATATTGAGGAAGAATACAGCTGTATCCAGAGCACATTGCTTATTTGAAACATTTGATTCATTTGATACAATCGGAAGCAACAAGATTTTCCTTCCTGGGAGGGCAAAGGTTATAATTTTGGCGCACTTCGACCGAATCTTGCAAAATGAAACATGTTTTGTGGGGGTCAAATTGGTCATAGGCTGTCGGTCAGGTGAGAACAGCCAACCATCAGGCTTGTATCCTTCGAGTCGAATGACATACTGCGATGTCAAGGTTAGATCGTTCGCTTGTGCGCGAAATGAGGAATGCGATAACGGATGATGTTGCTTTGGAGAGGCTGATAGAAAGCTATCGAAATTTCCCATATCTGTGTGATTTAAAAACCTCTCAACACAACAGCTGCGCAAGGCAGGGGTTGGCACTTACAGCCACTATAGAAGAAAATGGCTGCGTTTTGCCTACAACGCCACGTGGTGCCGGGCACGACCTCTACACCAAGTTTCTCGCTCTCTAGAGGTAAAAGTTTCCGCCGCTTTAACTCTTCAGGGCAAAATTTGATAAAGCAGGGCAAGGGTCTATTTGTAGTGTGCACTGAAAGCCGTCGTTAACCCATTCCGATCCAGCCAATGGACATCCGGTATTAGACTTTTGCTGCACTTCATTTTCCTGGTAAACAGTCTGGGTTTCGAAAAGGGGGGGTTTGGTCAGGTCTGACTGATTGCAATTACTGTTTTCGCTACCACCGATATCCAATTTAGATCGCGGATTACTTCGACCCTGCCCGCCAAGGCTAACCCGGACTGGGTGGAATACAACATCCCAGCAAACAGATAAGGATATTCAATAAAACAACCTCCCAACACGGTAACTTAAATTAAATGTTGGTGTTTTTACGCCCCCATCGACATAATTTGGATAATTTCGGAGGCGCGCTTCCGACCCTACACCTGTATGGGCCACCCCGGGCTGAGAGGGATACAACATCCCAGTAGAAAGACCGAGATTTTTTTCTTTTTTTTTCTTTCTTCCTTCCTTTCTTTGTTTGTTTGTTTCTTTCGGGGCGTTGTCCGCAAGATGTAGCCCCCCAACAACGACCCCCACTCTATTTTATCAGTTATTTTTCATGTCCAAGGTGCTTTCTTGCCGTTGGGATACTCGACAAAATGTTATCCCCATTCGGACATCGAGTGCGACAGGAAAGCACCTAACCGCTACACCACAGAGGCCGGTCAATGTTGTCTGCATGCAACAGCGAAGATCCTAACCAATACCCGACAAATGAAGGCCTGATCAAAGCTGTACCGCTACGAAACTGAACAGATACGAGTGAATAAAAGACCAAGATTGTGAACAGCGTGTTCCCGATAGCCGCGTACCAGTACAGTAGCTTGAGTCAATACTCGAAGGCGTATCGCGGAAGAGCCGGATCCGAAGTTTAATAATAAATTCTTCGCCTTGAAAGCAAACGACTCAACACGATTACAATATGCTTCTGGGTTTGTTTGGGTTTGGGTTTGTTTGGGTTTGGGGTTGTTTTTTTTTCGCTGAGAAAAACCCCACACAGCCAGACTCTATCTCACAGGCATGGTAAATGTAAAAGAACCCCGCCTCCCAGATTACCAAATTGTACAAATTGAGTGGGGGAGGGGCACTTACATTCGTTCATTGAAAGGAAAAGCATTAGGGACTTTGTGAGCGACATCGATAAACGTATTTTATGACGGAGGCAAAAAATGCTTGGTACAAATTTTTCAGCTGCCAAATTTAGTTGTAGATAACTCGAATTACTTCTCCTGGAAATCGAACGAACGTGACCACTGAAAACAATCTTTTTTTATTATAGAAATAGGGTTAGGTACGGTCAAATTAGTACCAAGTAAGAAAAACCCTTGTCATTCAACAAACAAGGACCAATAGCCACCCGACTATATTATATGCCAGGCCCCTGACGGGGTTCGAACACATTGCTTTCGTTTACAACCCAACGGCCTATTCATTAGACCGCCGACGTCACAAGCACCATAAGACGTTCACATTTACAGTACACACACACACACACACCATAGGACGTTCACATTTACAGTATACACACACACACCATAGGACGTTCACATTTACAGTACACACACACACACCATAGGACGTTCACATTTACAGTACACACACACACACCATAGGACGTTCACATTTACAGTACACACACACAC
>NW_004797388.1:1202972-1204418 GCF_000002075.1 Aplysia californica
GACGTTCACATTTACAGTACACACACAAGCACCATAGGACGTTCACATTTACAGTACACACACAAGCACCATAGGACGTTCACATTTACAGTACACACACAAGCACCATAGGACGTTCACAATTACAGTACACACACTCACACCATATGTACCGTCCGATGTGACGGAATAGTAGTGCCTACCAATTACTCAGTACTAATCGTCTGATGACCATTGGGGGGGGGTGTAAAGTTTAATCGAGCCCATTTCTTTAATTTGCGTTCACTGGCCTGTGCAACTTCCAATACATTATGAGTCATTTTCGACACATTTGCGTTTCCAAAAAGTAAAAAATTCTCCCAAAGTAATTTTTCCTATCTGGCATTTTAGAATTTACAACCCAAACATCTGTACTCCTTAACCGCACACAGTCACGGCCAATGATCTTTGCTCTCTCAAAAAAAATCGCAGTAAAACGTGCACATCATGGGCCGCATCATCACGTCCATATGAAGAGCAAAACAAATTAAAGTCTCACTATTATAGTAGAGTGGGTGTGGCACCTTTTCACCCTGGCCCTTCATTTGTCTCAAACTGGACCAAACGGTGCACTCCGTTGTGAACCGGAATACGTCAAACAGCATATTCTAGAACATTTTAATACAAGTCTATGTAAAACCTGAGCCGAGCCATTTGAGTGACAACAGAAGTGTGGATTGAAGTGGTGAAGTGAAACACTCCCAAAATGTATCCAAATAATTTAGTCATCTCTCCCCCCCCCCCCCCCTTTTTTTTTTTTAAACTACTCACTCTTCGGCAAAAAAAAGAAAGAAAGAAGAGCACAAAGGGAATATTTCCTACTTAGTTTAACAGAACCAGACCTCGATTCTATTCAATATTTAATTTTGTCGACGGTCACCTTACAATAAGAGCTACAGTTGGACATGGATACCTCCAACACACCGGGGATTGACAAACATCCATAGGTAGGGTAAACCGATCTTTAAAAAAATCAAAGTGATATCGGTCGAGGAATGGCAAATTGTACGAGCTATTCGTGATTCCGAGTTTCCCGTGCATAACATGATTATCTGTGCCCGAATGTAATAGAAATTTTCACAGAAGGGATGGGGGGGGGGGGTAGGAGGGTTGGGCAAAGGTAACAAGGTCAATATAGCACAAAAACTTAAGGCAACCAACGACTCGTTTATCATAGATCGGCTCACTTCCATTCCAGACAACAAATGGTAGAGAGGACGGTATAGGCAAATCCTGAATTCTGCTAGTCAGTGTTACTCGATTCTGGTGTCAGCATAGGTCACACATTGTCAGGGTCATTCTACAATTGTCATGTATCGGGGGTTCCAGATAGAGTCGTTATTTGAATACATTTGTACTTGCACAAATTATTTATAACAAAATACCCACCACCTCCTCCCTGCCTTCCCTCCCCCCTCACCCCTCCCC
>NW_004797388.1:1204585-1224733 GCF_000002075.1 Aplysia californica
AGAGAGGGGGGAGGGGGGGGGGCAATTTTGAGTCGAATTTTTAAAAAATAAGATAAGAGGAAGCAACTAATGATATTCATGTATCTTCAGGAATTACTTAAGTTAACAATAATGAGTGCTTCCCCTGATACATCAAGGGGTGTTGGAATGAAAAATAAAACAAGAGCACACCACCATGATTACCTCCCCTGTATATGGAAGAGCTTGCCATGAAACTAAATCAGTGCTTATCGATCTGGGAGGTACCACCCGGATGGGGACCACTATGGGTAGTGGCAAGTATTATTTATGCCTCGCTGGTAAATACATGTAGGTGGGCGGAACGAGAATTTAAGTCTCATAAAAGAGGCAAAAGTGGGCACTGGATAAATAGCTTGACAATCACTCAACTAGAATTTTTTTCAAATCACAACCTCCAAATACCTCACATAAAGAAAGGACAGCATTGTAATGAAAAGACTGCAAATGATATTAATAACCCCCCGATCTACATAATTTTTAAAAGGGTGAAGAGCCCAACTCAAGGTTAGCGAACTCAAAAAGCCAACGCTGTCACCTACAAGCTCGCACCCCTCGTATCTCATCCAAACATCTCTATGGACGCAAAGAGACAGCTTATCACCTCAATATTCATACCAACATTATGCTACCAGTGCCAGACCTGGGCCTTAAGTAAAACTCATGAAAGAAAAATCACAGCATGCGAAATTAAATGTCTCCGCAAAACCCATAACATCACAAGACGAGACTGGCAGAGAAATGAAGAAGTAAGAGGAGCAGCTATCAGCACTGAATCCAGCCTGCATTACATAGAAAGACAGAGAATAAAATGGTTTGGCCACCTGTTACTTATGTCATCTGGCCAGCCAGCCTCGAGAGCCTACAACACCAAGCACTCAGGCAATAAAGGAAGAGGAAGGCCACCCAAAAGGTGGATCGAGGGTGTCAAAGAAACCCTAAGAAAACATAATATCACAACTGAAAGAGCTGCGGAGCTGGCCTACCATAGAAAACTGCATCTCCCCTTGACGCTTAACTGTAGAAGAGGATGAAAAAGTAAAGTACATGTAAAGTAAGTAGAACAGCCTAACCCTTACTCCAAAGACACCAGTAAAAGACTATGTAAAATTGGGAGCTAAAAGCCAAATTAAATTTAACTACAAAATTGGTTTTAAAACATTTTGCAAAAAATAAATATTACATTGTGCAAAGAAGTTTTCCTATTCATCAATTACCTGGGGTCTTTTTGTACCCCTGGGGTTGTACTCTTCACATTTTAGAATACTTCTAGAGTGAAGATATCTTTGAAACTTTCAGTATTTCTCTTTGGAAAGTGGGAGCACAGAGTTCCCCACTTCGTAAGGATACGAGAGTAAAACACAACGTACGGAGAGGGCTAAAAGTATCTGTTGTGCCTTTTTTACAACTCCTTTGTGAATGTAAACATATTGCAGGAGCAAACTACAAGAAGGGTATAAAAGGCAGGTTTATTACAGATTTGTATCTAGAAGTGATCTTGAAAACAAGTTTTGGGGCTTGACTGTTCAACAAACATCGCATTGCCATTGTGGCACCCGTTCCCCCCTCCACATGCATGATGAGCTCACAACGTAGGACTTCCTGGCAAAACTGACAACTAAACAAGATAAACCAGAGGGGGATTCCTGCAGGCTTTGCGGTGTACATAAAGGAAAAAAAACCAATACTGCCCATCCCACAGACGCTGCCTCATCAAGAGCTAGGATGGTGAAGGTCATCAAGAAACTAAAGTAGGATCAGAGTAGGAGAGTTAACAATGCTACAGGCTTATTGTATCGGAACTAAACCAATCATCATTGTCCTTCCACCATGTTATACACACTAATAAAATAATGAAGATTTGCCTATTTCAGACTACAAGTTAACAAAAGGAAACTGACGTCATCACATGTAGGCAATATTCTGCATTTGGGTTAGGTTTGAGGTGAGTTAGCCCCTCCACTGCTGACCTATATTCCTCGCCCTATGTTGACCTTGTTTCCAGGAATAGCACTCAAACGGGTGACCCTTTTAAAGTGCTATTTACTCTGTGGTAAGGCATCAAATGCATAACAATGTCAATATCATTTTAAAGGGAAATGAATGAACCGCTATCATCATCAGCAAAATTTTTTTAGATAGCTAGATACGTTCATAGCATACATCGCGAGTGATCAGCCAAAGCTCGAAGCTAGACTGAGACGCTGGAACTGTGAAGAGAGAGTGACTGTCAGGGACGCTATTTCGATCATTGTTGGTCTAACTAGGGCAAACTAAAGCTTCTCTAACTCGGGAAGAAAAGATCTTTCAGAGGGAGCCTACGCACATAGGAGGGCCCGATTTATGGACGTACATCCTATGCCGAGCAGCAGTGAAGCGGTTAAAAGAGTACAATAAAATAACTGAAACTTAATGTTAGGAAAAAGTAAACTATACAGACAGAAAAAAACACAAAAGTAATAACTTCAGACGGATTCGTACTGTGATTCATGACATACTGCAAAGAGCGAAATTCATTGAACAGACTTTTTTCATGGGTCCAGTAGAGTTATTTACTTATCCAATGAGACAACAAAATTATAACCTGTTCACGTTCATCTGGCTGTGGTTAAAACAAGGTAAAAAGAAATCACTCGGTTCAATCTTCTCCTATCTTTGCATACGGGTCTAAAAGTTAGATGATCAACAGAACATAAAAGCCCATTTATAAAAGTCACCTCAAGCTGACATTCCAACCTGTTTTCTTTGATGTTAGGCTAAAGCGGGTACAAAAAAAAATAATAGTAAATAGTGAGTTACAGCATACACCTAAAACATTGAACAGTTGACATATTTTCCTCAACACCACACTTTAACGTTCGCCTGAGAAACACAATTCAAAAGACGGGGTGAGTAATTTTCAAAACTGTCCTGGAGCACGTGAAGATATCTAAACAGCCGTGGGGTGAAATCGACAAGCTTACACTGAAATATGGGGGCAGGGGGGAGTCCCTGTCTCAAAATGAGCAATTTGTAGGCTAGGTTACTGTAAATCATTTATTATAATGATGCTGTGTATGCATCCAAAGAGCAGTTTTTAACATAGGGCCCAAAGAGAAAAACTTTTTTATTACTGGATCAAGATTCTTTGAGAAAACATGTTTGTTTGGTCACTGGCCAGCAGAAATGCCAAGAGCTAAAAAAAATTTCTGCTGATAGTCGCAAGTGAACAAACTATAACAATATTTCTACCCACGAAAGCAGAAGCCATTAACTTTACAATTCTAGTTACAGAAGTGTAAAACATATTATTCATATCAGAACTACTACATTTTCATGGTCTAAATATAAACCTGACTATACAGCTGAATGTGCAAAGTTTGAATCCAACTGGAGTCCTGAACTCTTCTTTCCCTTCCCCAAAATAAAAATTCCCTTTCAGTGCCATTTTCTATGAGCAATGCCTCCTAAAAGACATTTTGTGAAAAGTTTGTTCTAAGTGTTTTATGGCACTTACAGCACAATTAGGTCATATAGGTGCTGAATATTAGAGGTGTTACAAGAGAGCAACAAACACAAAAAAGGTGGAGAGACAAGAACGATACTTGTTTGATAAGAAAGGAGCTAACCATGCCAGAGCTCCTGCCAACCACTCACTTTGTGAAAAACAAGGCACTTAACCTCAATAGAAACTGAAGAGAAACCCACCTGACCATGACATCCGAGTCGTGTTTCCTTGCCTGCAGGTACACAGTGAAGACGGCATGTGAGCGAGATGACCGCATGTTGACTGGAGTCTCTGCAACTTTGCGATTGGCTTGGCCCTGAAGCAACAACATCTGGGCAATCTCCTCATTGGCTGCCAGATGCAGGGACAACCCTCGCAAAATGCAGGAGCCCTGCGGACCTTCCACCACCGTAACCTTTACAAGAGAACAGAAAGTAGACGTTATACATATGGAATTAGAAACATAAGATGTCTAACACCTCTGGAGAGATCAATTATATTTGCAGGGAGCTAATGGAATCTTTTTTTAAATAAGTAAATCAATATAGAAATATTAGTTGTGTAAAAATCTTTGCATGCACTCATCAACATTCAAAATATGTGTGTGTGCTCCTGGTGAAGGGTATAATGCATGACACCTTTTGAGGAACTGCATTTTGTTACACTGTCTGATACAAAAATCGTTTCTGAACAACTTGCTTTTCAAATCTTAAAACAGCTTCAATACTTTGTGAGATCTACTTAATATTGTTAGGCAGGGTGAGGAAACAAAGTTTTGAGAAAAATTACTTTTAAGTTTCCCCTAGACTTTGATTGAGTGTTTCCCTAAATCATCATAATTGCCTTTCTCTCCATGGATCAGGATATAGTCCACGAACAAACACTTTCTACCTTTCCTTATCCTGGGCTAGTCACTTGATGTCACTCCACATCTTTCCACTTTTTTTTACATCCATTTCCGTGACTCTTCTTCGGGTTCCACGTGGTCTTCCCCTTGATCTTTTACCCTGTGGGTTCCAATCTAACACTTTCCTTGTTATGCAGCTGCTTGACTTCCTGAAAATGTGTCCAATCCATCGCCAACGCCTTCTTCCCACCTCATCTCTGACTGGGCTCTGTCTCGTTCTTCTTAATACTTCCTTGTTGATCCTCAGTAACTTCTTTAGACACTTGTTCAAGAAAACATGGATCCTCTTTATGCAAGTCTGAGACACGTTTGATGTCTCACATCCATACAAGACTGACTTCATTCACATTTGAGTTGAAAATCCTCAGCTTTGTTTGTTGTGAGATATTCCTGGTCTTCCAAATCCTATTTCTGGTAAACGGTGGGAGAAGGATGTCTGCAGTCACATTGGCCTCTGTTTTTAGGGCCTCAGGTGGAATTTGATCAGGACTGGCCATTTTAACTGTTGTTCAGCTTCTTAATGTCATCCATTATCTCTTGCTCTGAAGGACCATCACAGCAGATTGGTAACTCATTTCTTCCTGGAAAGATGTATGGCGGGTAACTTGGTGGCGGTCTGTTCAGGAGACTGTTGAAATGCTCTACCAACCATCTTGACTTACATTCCTTTCCAAAAATAGTATTTCCCTCTTGGTCTTTTATTGTTACTTCTGGTTCCCCATATTTTCCAGAAAGAGTCTTTGTAGTCTGGTAGCGGATTACGGATTCGCATGTTCCCTCCAGCTGCTGCTCCTTTGCCCTCTCTGCCAGCCTGTTCACGAATTCCTCCTTTTCTTAGTGATCTCTATACATCTTTAGCTCTTGTCCTGTATTGCTCCAATGCCTCAGCTTTTGCTCCCCTTGTCCCACTTGCATTTGTCTCTTCTTTTAATTGTCTTCTAAACCTAATCAAATCCAATGACCGTTGGCTTATCCATTCCCTAAGCTCCAATTTATTCTCACCTAGTATTTCTTGACATGTTGAAGTAAAGACTTCTTTGACCTTGGCCCAGTGCATCTTCACCTCCATGTCCTCCTCATCAAAATCCGCCAAGGGTTGAAATCTGTTTCTTAACTGCTTTTGAAACTTCTCTTTCTTGAGTCCATCTAAGAGACTTGACTTGGAACTTCGTTCATTTGGTTTCTGTTCTGGTTCCGTGCTTTTTTAGATGATAACGAAGCTTGAGCTTTGCTAACAGCAGATGATGATCCAATCCAATGTCTGCCCCTCTCTGTACTGTGACATCTTCCAGTGAATGCCTGAACCTACGAGAGAAACAAAAATGATCCTTCTGGTTCTCCGTCATTCCATCTGGTGATACCCAAGTAGCCTTGTGGATTCTCTTCAGGGGAAAAACAGACCCTCCATTGCTGTTGAAAGCACAGATATTTGCAAATCTTTCGCAGATCTCATTCATTTGTCCCAAGCCATGTTGTCCCATGATTTCCTCATAACCTACGATGTACTGACCAATCTTGGCATCGGCATCTCCCATTATGATGTTAACATCCTTCCTTCCTTGGTAGTTTGTCGATGACCCCCTGGAGCCGACTGTAAAAAGCATCCTTGTCTTCATCCGAAGCATCGTTTGTTAGGGCATAGATCTGAACTATGTTCACATTGATGCTCCTACTCCTTGTCCTGAACGAAGCCATGATGATCCTCTCCCCATGAGGTTCCCATACTTTAAGTGACTTCTGTGCATACTTATTCAAAATAATTCCAACTCCTTCCACATGGTGCTTGTCTTCCCTCCAAGAATACAATACTTGTTCCCCCTGAGCTGAGCTGCTTCTGTCCAGACTGTATCCAGTGGGTTTCCCTGACGCCTAGTATGTGCAGCCTGTATCTCTTCATCTCTTGTGTCACTTGAGAGCTCTTTCCTGCTTCATACATGGTGCGAACATTGCACTACGCAATCCAAAGAGACTTGTTTGACAGAGAAAGTTTCAGGTCAAACGAGTCCTTTCGGCTTTGTCCGCTGTCCTTCATTGTTCCCGCTGATTCAGAAACTCCTCCGTCTCCCAAGATGGAAAAATAATAATGCGTGTTTGTTTGTGTTTCTATAACTTTCCATTTTTACTGGGTCAGGTAGTTGGCCCTCCGTAAACTGGCACTTTTCAGGACACTAGACCTATGCACCTTTAGTCGCCTCTTATGAAACACAGTATCACGACAGGTGTATTCTTTGCTCCCCCATAGAAAAACTATGGGGCCCCCCACCTGCAAGAGCAGCTTCTCTAAATGAATATCGATTAATCAGCCAGCCATGCTGTTTGCCTCCAAAACCCTTGACAACACAGTTACTAATCAATGTACAACTTTAAGAGGTTTATTTGGCAATTAAACAGTTTGAAAGTGTCATTAAAATCATTTTCAAAGTAAATTCAGTCAAATGGAACTAGAAATTTCACAAAAATGGTTTTGCTTTACTCAAAAAGGGTGAAAAGGTACGGGTAAGTGCAGAGTCTCCCTTTCTTTCCTGTGTCAATGTATTCATGAGCACGACACACTATGAGAAAGGACACAAGCTGACCTAAAATTTGCTGTGCAGTATGAAGGTGTTTATTTTTATGAATGAGTCATAGACATTGTTGTCAATGGTAATGCTAGAAATTTCAAAGAATGGCTTTGCAGTCTTGTTTTGCTCAAGAAGTGCTTCTCAGTTGGAGCAATGCATCTTGTCCCTTTCTTCAGGCATGCACACATATTTTCTCGGACTTCATGATAATTATATCATGTAAAAAGACAAAAACAACATTAGTCACTACTTACAAAATGTAAATTAAAACAAAAACAAAGCAATTTAAACATCACCTATCGAATTGTCTGCTATATACAACACTAGGTGACACAGCACAGCCATACACAACACACTGAGCAACACAGCACAGCCATACACAACATATTGAGCAACACAGCACAGCCATACACAACACATTGAACAACACAGCACAGCCATACACAACACATTGAGCAACACAGCACAGCCATACACAACACACTGAGCAACACAGCACAGCTACACACAACACTTTGAGTGAAATCCTGCAACATTCTGTGACACTGATGCAGTACGTCCACCAGCAAGAAACAAAACTGGAGGATAATTTAATAAGCTACAGCAGCAATGTTCTTTTTGTCCATAATTTTCCTCAAATTCACTCTACGAGAATGGTGTAATTCAGCTGTGTTAGTAGATCAGAAACACTGCTAATCATACCAAGTCGATTTCTTCCATCAGCATAACAAAAATTACAGATGTTATTCCAATTCTAGTTCTGAATCCACAAAAAAAATCAGGACTTCCCAATACCTTGGCAAATGGAGCCACTGGTAAAACAGTCCTTGAAGCAGGGTTCAGGAGGTCATAGGCAAACTCCTGATATATCTCCAGGTAAGACAGATACACTGAGATGTGTTCATCCGTCCTTGACTCCAGCTGCTGGTAGATCATGCTCAAAGCTCTGAGTGGGAGAGAGAAAATTTCCAAGGTAGAGGGACAACCAATTTTTTTTAAGGCGCATACTTCCTGTTCATTATTCACATCTCAAATTCAATATCCCCTGTACTTAAAAAAAAATATTATTTTGACCGTTGTTTTCTGTGTTCAAAGCTAATATCCAGAATATCTGGCATTTTTTTCTGGGTTTCAAAGTGAATATTTTGAACAGCATTCAATTAATTATTCTTCTTCATTCAGAGCACAAAGTCCCCATTATCATGGAAGTTATTTTTTCAAAGTTAGTTCTAGAATTCGACATTGCTTCAGTTCAAAGAAATATCTAGTCTCTAATCTTGATCCTAGTCAACTAGGACCCAAGAATAAACAACATTCTGGAAATTTTAACGAAATCACAGAGATCAATAGAAACTTTATGGTACTCCAAAAAAGCATAACTGCATACAAAAAAGCATAAATAGTATACAACTTGTTGCTCTGGGCTTGACTAAAAGTGAACTACCTCTGTATACCACTGTAAGCCGATCAGTCAAACAGAATGTACCAAAACTATGTCACTATAACTTGAGTCTTTTTCAAAGATATAAAGTGGCGCTAAGAAAATCCACTGGAAAGTGCAGAGGGTTATATTAAGCTACCATTCAAAATAATCCAAGAACTTGAATTCTATCACAAACTAAGGACTATGACATATGGGAAGACAACCCTTTCCAAATCCTAATTTAAAAGAATTTGGCAACAATACTATTCTTGATATTTATTAACAAATAACTTTGAGGATATATATATATAGCAGAAAAATTTCCCAAAAAGATTAAACTGTTTCTTCTCATGGATGGACATTAATTTTCAAGCAAGTACACTACAGTAACTGACCGAATGAAATGGAATTCTATTGCCTTAGCATTGGAAACCCAGTGCCCATAAAGAATGTAACGTAACAGAAGAAAAAGATAGAAAAACTACACATACATCTTTTGTTCCTCTTTTGTGAAGCGCCATCATGGAAATGTCTAAAAGCTTTTTCTCCAAATGTATCCTTTGGATCCTCATGTCCTTTAAAGTATTGTAACTTTTCACAGAATCCTTCAATTCTACCTAAATAAAGGTCAAAGGCTCAAGAAAGATAAATCTCAAATAAGCCAAAAAGTCTGATTCTAAAATGTTCACCTTCCTATCAATTTTTCCGAATCAAACATATACTACTCACTAAACTAGAACTGAAAACTTCAAAGTATTACTCAGCTCTTCTTTAGACCAAACTTAGAATTCTTATAGTCCGTTCCATAATTCGCGAACACGTATGAAGCTAAATATCTCAGCAACAACTTGCTCCATTTTAACAAAAATTTTTGTGATAGTTATGTGCACCCATGACATTTTGAAAATTCAAATTAGGTAGCTAATTAGTGACTGGTTAATTAATTACTCTTTATCATTAGTACATCACATTTAGAGCTTACAGTATCTTTAATCCAAACACGAAAGGGTGTGTGCATTCAGGGGCGTATAAAATGTGGCAAGAGGTTAGTAGTCTAAGCATTGACCTATATGATTTATTTCGCACAATAAAATTTTTCCCACCATTTGATTTCCGGAACGTAAACTCAACACACCTCACTGTTTTCCAAAGGCAAGTCTTTGATATATTTATATCATTATTATTGGACAACCATCTTTTCAACAATCTGAGAGTAACAAATTGATTTCTTCCAAACATCTGAACAATTGCTCGTCGGACAACTTCCCTATGAAACTTCCAGTCTTCAAAGGCCGCCCTCTTTAAGCTAGGAAAGTCTGTCTCTCCATCCATTTTGTGCTGCTTTAATCCATCTTAGCAAAGTGCTTCTGTTCAAACCTAAGGCATACCGAGTTCCTCTTTGCCTCTCTAGTAAAATGGGAATACAGTTGAAGCACAACCTTTTGAAGATTGGCGAAAGTGTGTTTGAATGACTGCTTGTCTCTCATTGTGCAAACAAATCGTTGACCCAGAGCGAATTCAAGCACAAAACTTACAAGGGAACATCCAATTATTTAAATTATATTGTGAAATGACTCAAAATTCCAAAGCTAGACTACACATCATGGGCTTTTCGTGTTATAGAGGTTAAGGAGTTCGCCTCTCATTTAATACGTTCCGGTTCGAATCCGGACGGTGACTTGAAATTTTCTTCTCTAAAATATTCTCCTTTCACATCCTTTCCTGCTCTCTAACAATGTTCTGTCGTCTACTTTCGTGTCCACTTTCTGCCCCCATGCCCTCACCTCCTATGCCCCAACCTCTGGGCTCCTGACTCTTTCTGCAGCCTTTCTACTGCAACTCCTTGGCGCCTTCTTACTGCTGTCTTTCAGCTACACCCCTGATCTTATGATACGAAAGATCTACACCTAGCCTTCTCAGATAAGGGCCAAAAATATCGGAGATCCCACGTGCAAGTTGCGCAGGTTAAGATCCCTTGGCGGTCCAAAATCTATAAAAGTAGGCTTCGGCCGCCACCTGAGCAAAATTCTAAATTTCCTACAGTCATAAAAAACCTAATCAGTTTAGAGTCTCTCTCCATGCGAGCTAATGTAGTTGAGTAAACAATCCCGCGATTTGAGCAGTGAGCAGCCGAGGTTAATGGTGAGTGTTCACTCCGCTCCATGTGCCCACGTGCTGTGACGTCCTTGCGGCGGAATGCTCAGACTTAAGGATTGAGCATCATGAGTAGATTAAATATGAAAAGCTGTTGAATGTAATCAACAGAATTGTACTAATTTTCCTTCTGTTTAATCAGATGAAAGAGCTTGTCCACGGTCTTTACGACTTACTTATTTGAATAGTCTGACAGTGGCATTGTTTGTAAACTGTTCTGTATTTGTGTAATAGTGTGTATTTATGTATGCATGTATGTATTTATGTATGTATTTATGTATGTTACGTATTTATAATTATGTATTTATGTATGTATGTTTGCCATTGTAAAACAAAGTGCCCTTCTGGGACAAATAAAAGTGTAATTTATTATTATTATTATTATTATTATTATTATGTAGGGATTTGTGTACTGTAAATGGTCTAAATTTTCAACGTTTATTTCTATGAAGTGTTCAAACATTAAAAAACAAACTATAGTATATCACCTCGTAGCCAGTCCACGGGTTTTGTATTTGCATGCATTTCCTTCCACAGTGTAGGTTTTTCCCGTTCCCGTTTGCCCGTAAGCAAATATTGTGCCATTGTACCCATTCAGGAAATCTGGAGAGAAAAAAATATAAATATTCTTTAAAACCAAAGGTTTATTACTTCATCATATATAGTAACAGGAAGGTGTCAGGGAAATTAAAAGAGAATTAAGCACACCACTTACATACATCATACGTCATTCAAAAAACTACCTGAAGGTGCAAAATTGTTTTAAAAGTAATATTTCTTTTAATGTTTTTATGAAAAGGCGAAGAAAAGCAATACTAAACAGAATTGTTTGCACAAGAAAATGCAGGGGAAAAGTAATCTGTCAACAGTATAAATACAGCCGAATCTGCCATGACGGCCACCTGTATAAACAGCCACTTTCCATTCCCCCTCTTGCATTTTTTCTATATCATTTAACTGTGTAAAACAGTCACCTGTCCAACGCAGCCGCGGCCGCCTTGTTTTAGCAACCTACGGTCAAATTTACCTGCCTCAGGCATCCAGGCGTGGTCACTCATTGCCCGACACTTTGTCATAAATTTTGAATCGGCCTCACACTGTGGACGGGCCGTCATAATTCATTCACCTGTCATTATTGTTAGTCCCTCCAATGAATGTTTACCCAGGTTGACCAATGGGTAGGCTTAACAATACATTTTTAACTGCTGGTGAGGGAAGCGTGATCCGTCATAACCTCATAAGCCCCGCCCATAACTCATGCACAAATCATGAGTGAGGTGACTGGTCACTGTTTTGTTTACCTAATCTGTAACAAAGTAAAAATGGTCGTTGAGGTGAACTTGCAACAGAAGCGATGCTCGTTCTCCGAGTGGAGGTGACCCATTCGTTTGTTTTACCGTGACACTTGGTCTTCATCTTCTTACTTACATAATATTTTGTTTATTTTACCCTCACACAAAATCAGCGACAACAAGAAATCTATCCCAAAAAAACCCAACAACAACAAAAGAACACTTTTTACAACACCCACCCCCCTTTTCCAAATGAAAACAAAAACCTTTTTGAATTCTCCTTACGACAGTCTTAAGCCTTAGATCAGCCCCGGTTTGGACCTCAGAAGAGAATGATTTGTTTTCTTCATTTTGATCAGTCCTGCCCAAGACAGCCACCTGTGTTATATAGCTGCTTTTCTCCTCGACAATGGGAGGCCGTTTTTCACAGGTTTGACTGTACAACAACCACACCAAAGACACACCTCACACAACTAACGACAAATATGAAAGAATTAAATTTCCGTCTGAAAATAGTACCAGATGGTCAGTGCATCAAATCTGGATATCATGATATTTAAATATCACTGCAAGAGATTGGTGGGGGGGGGGGGAGCAACAAAACATCAGGTACTGACTTATCAAACATAATATTGTAATCTATTGTATTCCTGGCCTTTTTTCAGAGCATACAGTTAAGAAAACACGGCCACAAGTCCACACAAGTGGCAGTAAGTTAGAAATAAGCTTTGAAGAATGGTCTTCTCCTGAAAAAAAAAGAAGTATAAATACAATGTCCCTAACTTAAAGGTCAATGAACCTTTTCATCTGACGAGCCTCCACTCATTAAGAGCTAATGACAAACATGTGATTTTAATATAAAATACGAGTATGTACATAAACAAATTGTGAGTTTAGTTTTAGTAAGTGTTTTACGGCACTTGCAACACAATAAGGTCATATAAGTGCCGAAGATTACAGGTGTTACACCCACTAACCTACCACACAAATTGTGATCCCAATAAATCTGATGGTTTACTGAATAAACACTTTTGTTATCTGATACCACAACAAGCCAAGTGCTTTAGAATTTAGAGAATAAACCAACCTCACTAGAACACTAAATATGACAGAAAACTCACTTTGGATGATATTGTTGGCAACTCCATCAAAAACTTCCTCTTGAGTTGTCTCTGGTTGGAAAATGTTTGTAAAGAGGATATCATAGCTGAGGTTACTGTGTACTGCTTGTACAGGATCTAGCATAAGGAAGTCCTTGCTGTCTGGAATGTGAAGAGTGAGGACATTTTTGTTGATCTCATAGCCAGGGTACGGCTTCCTCGAGGGCTTCAGTCGAGCAAATGTCTTAATCTGTGCCATGATGGGACTGATACGATGGCTTGTCCACCAAGTTCACAGGCCGCCACACATCAGAATCATTTCTGTTGCCATCTAAATCCTGCATGTGATGAAAAAAATGAGCGACAGTAAAATCAATTTACTTCAAACACAGCACTAGGAAAGTCACAATCATTTTAAATCATTCACTCCTCTTGCAACTACAAACCAGACATTTGGTATTTATATCATGAAAAGAAGACAGCTTTTTAAAGCCAAATTGTTTAAAAGGCAATCATAACCTCTGACTACAATTGTTTTCAAAAAACGAAAACAACAAATAGAAGCATTTGGAAGTTCCAATGTCTTATTTCGGTATTTCTGCAGCATTGGACCCTACTTGTGTTGACTGCTTTACTAACTATAATTATGGTTTTTAGGGGTTATAGGGTGTGTTATTAATTAATATGATATTCAAAACAGTCGCAAATGTCCCGTTTGTGAGATATTGGTACCCCTATTGCATGTTTATCTTTATGTTGTTGTTGTTGTTGTTATTGATCCAGCTACAGCTGGGCTCTCGCCCTTCTGTCCAATGCCATGTAGTGATAAGTGCAGGTCTGCTGCAGTTGCTGTAATGTTCCATAGAGTGTGTTGTCTATGTTAGGTCTCAGAGGGAGAAGGGTAGCTCTGATGTCATTCAGGGCTGTGCAGTGGAACAGGTGATGCTCCACAGTCTCATATGCATAGTCACACAAGGGGCACATTGGGGGAAGTTCCGGTTTTATTCTGTTCAGGTGGAGTTGAGCTGTATATGTTCTGTTCGTAGGCGGAAGATCGTGGTCTGTTTCTTTCTCTGAAGGCGGTTTATATTGTCATTCCTTTTTGTTGTGGTCATATGTTTGAAAACTGCTCTGCCTGTCTTTCCCAGGGCCCATCTGTTCATCCAATCTTGTTTGTTGTTGCTTTTGATGATTTGTTTTGCAGTGTTGTATGAAGTTGGAGTGTTGGGTTGTTCCTGTCTAGATCCCCGTTTGGCAAGTGTGTCTGTCTGTCATTTCCAGGTATGTTTGAGTGTCCGGGGACCCACTGCATTACTAGGTTGATGCCACAGAATGTTATCAGATGATGGGATCCAAACAGTATGGGTCAAATCTTGGTTTAGATGATGGTCATTTTTTATGGCTTGTAATACTGATAGTGAGTCAGTGAAAATCACAATACTCTGTGCTTTTCCAGGATGAGTGTCAAAAACTGTGCGGAGATGGTACAGTGCTGTTTCAATTGCCATCATTTCTGCATCGTAGTTGCTGCATTTCTCTCCACAGGCTGCAGAGATCTCATTGGAACTTCCATCTGGGTACTGTATTAGTATTCCATATCCGGCTTTGGTTGTGCCTTTGAATGCTGAGCCGTCCGTATAGACGTGTATCCAGTCATCTGAATAGCTGTTGATTGTTTGATGTGAGGCAAGCATCAGCGTCACTGGGTCTGAAGATTTTGTACTCTTGTCTTTGAGAGATGTTGTAATGATTGGCTTTTTTAAAGAAAGGTGGGGAGGGATGTTTTGGTTGACTCTTTGGTTTCTCTTCTGTTTTGTGGTAGATGGTGGCTCTCCATTAGTTCTGTGATGTGATGCATGATTGACTTTTGTTGAATTTGTTTCTTTGGTTTTCATGTTTCTACTAATTTCCTGTTTGGGTGGTTGGGGCACATTCTTTTAGTTCTTTCATGTAGCTCCAAAACTGCTTTATCTCTGCGGATTCCCAGGGGTTCAACATTTGCAAGGATTTCGCACGCGGCGGTAGGTGTGGATCTCATGCCGCCATTTATAAAACGAAGGGCATTGTTTTGGACCTTGTCAAGGGTGTTACAAGTAGTTGTACTGCACATAGTGAGTAGGCTATTGCTGTATTCCAGGGAAGATCGGACATAACCAAGGTTTATCTTTATGAACTTGGCATACTAATACAAAAGGAAACAGCAATGTGATTGCGCGGTGAGTTACAACTTACACATCATAGATTAAGCACATGCGCTATCCAACCATTTTGAATATTAATTATTGCTCACGTGCATGCGACTTCAGACCATTTTGCATATTAATTATTGTGCATGCGCATTTCACTGCGTCTGCTGCGCTTTGCTTACATTGCCTTTTAGTTTGAAATCTTCTAGTCTTGCCGTCATTTTCACGCTGCTCCTCATCTGGGTCATGTAAAGTCTTGGATTAGTGCACATTTAACTATTTCTCCACCATATTAGGATTCTGCGAAGACAACCAGAAAAGCTGTGATTTTTTATTTTGCATGGTGTCTTGCGGGAGAAAGTTTTGTGCCCGAAGTGTAATACACAGCATGTGCACATTTCACGGGAAAATTATTTATGCCTCTGCAGGAGACATTGTGTCTTCAAAGTTTCCAACAACAAGGGTTCTTTCTTGGATCAGTGACAGTGACAGATCAGACGAGGTGCAGCGCTAGTTGTAAGAGAAAAAGGGGTTTTCAGGGCGATTTTTTTGCCTTTAAAAGTTTTAGAAATATACAGGTTCACAATAAGAGGTTATAGCCTCTATTTTCTCAAATTTAGGTTGATTTGTGGTGATTTTAACCCTGGTCCTGCAGGAGTCAAGTTTATGTTTCCATGCCTTCGTTCCGGTCCAATGTCAGTTCGGCCTGGGCTCAGCGCAAGCGCATCGAGCACCATCCGCGTCATGAGCGGGTCCAGTATTTCCGCAGCTCAAGTGTGTATGCATCAGTCTGCTTGAGTCTGTGTGCGTTTGTGGCCTACTTCCAGAACCGTCTGTGTTGGTTCACAACCGAGGCATAGTCCTACGTCTCATTCAAAACACACCAAGTTGGTAGCTTTAGATGTTCGTCCAATGAAATTAAAACAAATTGACCCATTCAGACATTGAGGTGTTTGAAAGGATAGCGAGGAAACAAGACTTCCGTTTTTTCAAATGAGCTTGATTTTATATAAAATGATATTACCTGATAAAAATAAGCTTATTTGATAGTTTTGAATTATTGTGCAGGTTAAAAGAACAATTTGAGAGCAAAACATTAGGAAATTAACGTATATTACTCCCTTTCAAACCCCAGATCATTCAAAACAATAACAGCGTCAAAAAAGGTTATTCGAATTGGCGTAACTACTCTTAATGTCTTATCAGCTTATGAGATAGGTTTATTCATCATGTGTTCGTAACATTTTATAAATAGAAAGCTAAGAGCGTTTTTTTCATCATCGATGAACACACCCCGTCGGTACTGGCTTCCAGTTAACTCGTCACACAGTGAAGTCGTCACATACCTCCGGTGATCTCGTCACAGTTATCTAATCACATACCCGAACTTGTGAAAAACGTGTGGCGAGTTCACATCGGCAGGCAAACCCACACATGTCAACCTTTAGTTTTAATAATATTTTTAAAATACAAAACCAGAGCTTATATTCAATCAAAATCTACACATGGCAAACTTTATGTTTCAACATGTTAAAGAGAAATGTACAATTTTGGGGTGCAATATTAGATCTAAAACCTGTTAAAAATGTGCAACATGTCCTTACTGTATGCAATAAAAATATCTTGCCCACCAACGCCTAACGTTGCTGACCATTGTTTACAAGGGAGGGGTTGACGAGTTTACTGTTATTTGGATACTTTTTCTCGGTGAACTCGTAACGCGTTTTTCAGCTGTGTCAACTTCACTGTGTGACGAGTTCACTGGTTCCCTCGGTATTCACGGCGAAAACATACATGTATTTTCAGTGCCACTCGCTGTTCACCAACAGTAAACGCTGAGTGACCCCGGCGGCCCGCCCGGGACGTCCGACGTAACAGGGTGCTGATAAGATTTGCATCTCAGCACAAGACGCAGAGCAAGAGTTGCTTGTCAAATTCCTTAATATCACACCAAAAACATAAGGCTATGATAAGAAAATCACTATTTTATAAATAAAACGGGATGTGAGATGGGTCCAATAGACATGAAGCTACACCTAGCACACCTCTGTGATTGGCCCAAGTATAGATGACGTATGTCCCCCATCTATTTTAGTCGTCTTCCGGGGCTTCCCTCACCAGTTGGCTAGATCTCACTGTGGCGGGCCCTGGGTGTGTGCACGCGAGTGTGTGTGGGCCTGTGTGTGTGTGCGCACGCTTGTGCGTGTGTGTACAACTTTGAGGAGAAGGTAAATTTATGGAACGAGAATTGCTGAAATTGTTAATAAAGATTTATAACACAAATTAATATGCGACTAAACGTAGAATGGCGCATCTTCCTGATTGGCTGCTAATTTTAGTAACGTGATGTCACCACTTCCTGGGATACTCACAGACTATTTTTATAAGGCGGTGGAGGTACCAAAGAACGTGTATACAAGATACAGTAGAGAATCTTGGGAGGTACCGCACGGAATGACATGTTGGGTCAGTGGCTTGATGTATTATCCGTATCGATGCGTTTCGCACAGTAAAAATTCACACTTGCGGCTAACTGCAGCCCATCAGCCAAGCTCAACTGATTGGTTACAAGGTTTCTGGTGTATGTTAATAACATCAGAATTCCGGTAGTGATGCTTGAAATTGAAACACGGCAAAGACAATAAAGAGTGAAAAAAATTTCCTTAAAAACGCCGGAAGATTACCGGTTACCTATACAGTCAAACCTGCCTTAACGGAAACCTGTATAAAACGGAAACCTGTCTTAACGGAATCTCCCCGCTCCCCCCCTTGATATATTCCTCTTTAATTACCTGTATAAAACGGGAACCTGTCCAACGTGGAAACAAAAAGGAAAATCCGCTCTCTTCCGAGGATTTCACCTGTCTAAGACGGAAAATGCTTTCCCCGCTCAGCCCTGATTTCAAACAAAACTAGCAAGTTTGGTTCCGTCGGCTCTAAACTTAACGCCATGGCCATGCCCCTGGGCGAGGAAGGGGAGTACGGGTGCAATTTGGGGGTAGATGTTACCCCATCATGTGAGCCCTGAGCGATGCAGATGGTCAGGGTGGTGTGGGAGTGAAATCTCACGAGTGCCCATGAGAGTGCTCGAGTAGCGAGCCACTGCGGAAACTTTCGTGGGTAGCCAGAAGCCAGAAGCCAGAGGTGTGAAATTAGTTTGACCAATGCCTGTCGCCCTGATCGTACACCAGCCAAGAAAAGAGTTCTTCGAATCGTTGTTACATGATGGCAATGAGGGGTGGCATTGCATTGGTTGACTGTGCTTGTTACACCGATGAGTGGGGCTAAGGGTGGAAGCAAAGGAAATGTTCAAACGTTTCTGTTCTTAATAGGTCACAAACAGTGGTCCTATGAAAGGCAAGCACTGGAGGTAATTGGATAAGTAAGACTGGCGCATGTCATTATCAGACAGGATAGCAGTTGAGGTGTGAACTTTTGACATCCCCCCCCCCCCCCTCATCTCCTCCTAAATTTCCCTGTCTAAGACGGAAAATGTCAAAGACGGAATTTTTTTCTGGCTCCCTTGCGATTCCGTCTTACACAGGTTCAACTGTATTTTGATGTAGTCATGTGATCGGAGGGGTATCCCGGTCTGACGTCATACAAGATGGCCGCCTCATCTAATAATAGTTCGCGTCATTGTAAGTTTAGTTGCATGTCAAATGAATACAAAAAACAAAAACGGCAAGATCTAGTCAACTGGACTGGCGAGGGAACCCAAGAATCTCAGGGGAAACCCCGGAAGACGACAAAAATAGATGGCGAAAATACGTCATCTAATCTAGAACTATATTTGGGCCAATCACAGAGAATGTGTGCTAGGTGCTCGCTGTACATAGCTTCATGTATCCAACACTGTCAAATTGCCTTATCTTGTGTTTATATCATCAATCATAACTGCACAAAATATCTTCTCAGTAATGATAATACTGAAAGACGAACGGCAGAGACAAAGAAATCAAGGATAACAGATGGTTACAACCACCAACATAGTCTGAGCAGTATGTGTCCAAGAAGACATCCAAGACCATCATGTCAAAGACTGGAAAAAAATAATAGGAATGTATACAGACCCGGAAACTGGGAACATAATCACAAAGTATACAGACCCGGTAAGGGAAATCTTTTGTGATTTCGGAAAGTTTCAGAGCCCTCTTGGCTCAGGGTAGACCATAGAGGTTTACACTATTAGGTTTAAAAAGGAGATTCTATGAGGTAGACCTAGGTTCTTCTAAGTCAATGGCCTAGGTCTAGTTTCGAGGCCTAGATCTAAATGAAGATTGTGGTATGTCTTTTCGATGAACGATTGTTCCTCCACCGTTTTGGAGTTGGGGGAATCAATAAATATATATATAACAATTTGAAGAAAAGAACAACGTCATATATATATTTCAATTGACGAGCAGTCACCCTCTCTCTCTCTCTCTCTCTCTCTCTCCCTCTCTCTTTCTCTCTCTCCTCTGTGTATCCCTCGCCTTCTCTTTCTCTTTGTTTGTCTCTGTCTTTCTTTCTCCATCACCTACTTTCCCACTCTATTTTTCTCTTGTTCCCTCCTACCCCTGTCAGCTGGGGCATGTCTCACACACTAGAGCTGGGTCGCGAGCGCGAGAATGAAACTGAATCGCCACTCTTGCCTGCGGAACGCGATTCACGATTCACTTCAGCGGAACACGGAACAGTATCGCCATTCGCCAAACGATTCCCGATTCACTCCCCTGTTGCTGTCACCACCTTGAGGCTTGTAAAACCTACTGCTGCGTAACGAGTCACGAGTGCAAGAACGGAACGGAACACTTAGTATGGCTCCCCTTATTTTACAAAAGATGGTATAGTCCAACCCCCCTATTAAAACAAAATGAACGGGGTCCAACCAATAGACAGAAGGAATTTTGGCGCTTTTTCGGTAGTTCCCACCCCGCAATTGTTATTCACGGGGCTGGATTGTACTTTACCGGACCACCCGTCTCGGCCCGTGATTACTACGCACGCCTAGCCTAACTACGCACTCATAGTACTCTGC